>NC_056736.1:58435781-58730781 GCF_019279795.1 Protopterus annectens
TACAATAGGTATGCGGTAGCATGACCCGGCAGAGAGATGAGTTTCCCAAAACACATTTACATGTCAGCATTGCAGAGTATCGGTTCCCATGTATCAGCCAGATGAGAGCAGATTGTATGAGGAACACGCATATAATATGATTATGTCACTGGAAAGGCCGCCGATTTCATACAGTCGAACGCCTGCTGTCGCCTAATGGTTAGCCATACCCGATACTGTAATCATATAGTCCAATGTAATAGGCATCACAAGGGATTGTGCCCACCCAGCATGAGTGACAAATGGAAGCACCAATGTCTGTGCATGTGCAAGTGAGTGAGCGAGCGGGTGTAAGTGTGTTTGTCTACCAGTATGCGAGTATTGCACTGTTAAAGAAATGTGGAGTCTAAACAAGTATAAGGAGCTGTAACTAGAGGTCAGCAGTGCTTAACACCGTGCAAACCCACACACAACCACTCCCACCTGCTGGAATGTGCCTTACCCACTCTGTATCCAAAGGCGTTGTTCTGGCTGCAAACAAAGAACCGTCCTTTGCACGTGTTTGGTAGCAATACCCTGTGCACACAGCTCATGTGAATTACCAATACACCATGGCATATATACAGACAATAGACAGCACCACACACATACCATACAGCACAGTCATCCAACAGTATAGTAATGTACTAGCAGATAAGTCCGGACCACTCATGTTTGCAGACCTGGCTGTCCTGTGTTTCAGTGTGTGAGCATGCCCAGTATGACTGTTACTCATGTTGTCGACTGACATTGCCGTCATACCTTCATGTGTTTCAGCATGCCCAGTATGGTCAACTGGATCACATGTGTCACATGTCCAGATAGTCAGTACTGTGGTGCCGACCCCTGCGTTGTACACCAACAGGTGGCATGCTGTGTCTGCAGGGTAGCTAACCATCATGTGGCATTGACTCTTGCTACATTTCTGCACAGCATGGGGGGACATCTAACTGTATCCACAGTCCTACAGAGCACCAGGGGTAGCGCACATGACTCTCACATGTGTACGTTGGAAGGAGGGCACAGCTGGCAGTTGTACACATTTGCTACTACTGTACTGGTATGCCAGGTACTCCATTTCAGTGTGGGGACCTACCTAAATTGCTGGTTGGAGGCATAACAGTGTACATCAGATCCTAGCTTTAATTACCAGCATAGTGGTTTCAGACGTCCTAGCCTTCACAACCTACATCCAACTGCCTGGCCTGCTGTAGTCTGTGTGTGTGTCTGTGGGGGTTGGGGTCATCCATTGGGCATATCCAGAGGCCACTGTATAGCATTTGTCTGTATTGGTCTACAACTGTCCAGCTGTATGAGACTTGTGTGGGCTGTATGGACACACATGATGTTCATCTCATAACCTGCAGTGGGTTAGGACACCCTGTGTACTTCTGGCTACTATTGTGGCCCCAGTATGTGCTACAGATGTCAGGGTGCTACTATGGACGTGTACTGTCTGCTGCCTTAACAGTCGGACACCAAATTCCCTTGTATGCTCACATCCATACCATAGCTACAGGTAAATACACATTCTAATACAAGTGCCAATTGGAAGGTTGATTGACTTACCTTGGGGCTGTTCCAGACCTGAGGATGGTGCTGGAGGGCTGCCTATGTTGGATGCATACAGTGCACTTCCTATATATGGCTGAGCATAGGTAGTGTCATGTTTGGCATCCCTTGTACTGTCTGTGTGAGTCAGAGAGGGTGAAATTCCCTGGGTACCTACTGTGTCAGTGCGTATGCCATGTGTTGCCTCTTTGCCAAGGGCAGATCATACAGTGCATGCCTCCTTTTGCCTACTGGGTCCAGCTCAGGTAGTTCCTCCTCCAAGTCACACTGTGCCTGTACAGGCCTTGGCATTGGTTGGGGGCTGTGTGGCCCTGCCCCATGCTGTTCCTGCTACAACTGTTACTGCAGGATCAGATTGTGTAGCATAGCACATACCATAACAATTTGGGTGCATGTAGCTGGTGAATACTGCAAGGCTCCACCGGATGTTACCAGACACCAGAACCGTGACCTGAGCATCCCAAACACATGCTCAATTATATGTCTTGCCTGTGCGTGTGCCTCATTATGGTGTAGTTGTTCAGGTGTGTGTGCATTGCTGATGGGTGTCATCAGCCACGACTCCAGTGGTTACCCAGCATCCCCCACTAGGAGACTGCAGGGGATGTCCATATTGGCAAAGGTGTGGTACAGCTGCATCAGATGCCATATATTGGAATCATCATAGCTTCCAGGGCAGACAGCACACACATTCAGTTTAATGCCCTGGCCATCGCATATGGCCTAGCTGTTGGAGGGTATGCCCCTGCAGTTAATGTAGGCCCTACCCCGCTCACCGGGTGGTGCTTTGATGCATACATGCATGCAGGCTATAGCACCCAGTACCCCAGGGTAGTCTGCCATTTGGTGGAAGAGATGCATATTGCTGGTCAACAAATCACGTGTGTTGAGGACATGTACATGCTCACTGGCATGTGGTGGCATGGTGTCTGTGAACTGGTGCAATACTCTGGATGCAGATGCTTGTGAGATCCCCATGATATCCCCAGTTGTGCTTTGGGAGGTACCTGTGGCTAGTATACCTAGGCCAACACATACCTTGGTATCCACTGGGATGGGTTTCCCTCGGCTTGTTCAATGTGTCAGTTGGGGCCGGCACAGCTCAACAAGCTGCTGTAGGAGGTCTCTGCCCACCCCATAGCGCTCCACTATCTCCTGCTCATGTAGCCCCTGGTAGGTTACCCTGGGTCTGTAAAGTCTTATGTCACCTCACTTAGGGTTGTTCGGCAGCTTTCACATCCTCACCACCCTCAGCCTCCTGCACATGTTGGTCTATGTTGCCTGCTGCAGCCCTTCTCATTTGGTTGGATTGTGTTGAGAAATGTCCCCGCATGTATACACCAGTGGTGTAGAGTGTGGAAGAAACCTGTGTGTATGGTGCTTGCTCACTTTACCATAGTGTTCAGGGACTGGCTGGCCATGTAATCTGCTGATTGTGCTAATTATCACCTGTTTGTGCAGCCTGTTCACCTTGACTACTCCACTACTCCTGTTGTCCATCCCAATTTCACCAAGCAGGTATAGACACACCCATAGCTTAGGCGTGCTAAGGCACAAGCAATCCTGAGGCACAGGGCTCCAATGTACGTACAGTATGCCTGACCCCACTCCCATGCTTTCACCTATATTCGAGTCCTGCACCCGGCTATCTATACACATACACTCTTGGGATCTGCATCACACCCTGGGGATAAACAGCATTCACTATTGTCAACCTCATTTGCATAGTATTGTCTTCCAATGCATAGTTATATGACCCATACTGATCCTCCAAATTAATAACCACTGCTTACTGTTGCTCAGATCCGCACACAACTGGTTAAAGGTGCCTTACTATCACCATATTTGATATCCCTTGTTCTTCCCAGCAACAAAATAACCTGTATCTACACAACTAGAACCCAGGACCCTGCACACCACAGACGATGTGCTTTACCACTAAGCCATGGCAGATATACATGCATCCAAGGTGATCATGTACAGATCATCCAGCACAGACATTCAATAGTGCTAATGTCCACATACATATATATATATATATATATATATATATATATATATATATATATATATATATATATATATATATATATATATATATATATGTATACACACACACACACACACACACACACACACACACATATACATATACACACATACGCAGATATTGAATTTATATCACAACAGCAGACCACATGACACCAAAGCATTAGACAAGAATGAAAAGGAAACCACATGTGCCACCTGCATTATGTAGTGGTGTTACTATCAAGGCAAGTGTGTTTCATTGCATCACACAGGTCAGACTGTAGTAAGGGTAAGAGTAGGGCTGCTGACATTTACTCACCAGACCTATTGGCAAATGTATGTGTATGTGTTGACAACCCAGTCTCTTGGGCGATTATGACATTTGTGGACACTATATAGGAAAGCAACAAAACACACTCAACACATCTTGGAGCTAGCCACTCACAGATGCCAACACATAGGATATGACTGCCAAAGAAACACACACTTTTCATGCCTTGGAATCAAACACCTACCTGTCTATTCTATCACACTACAGCATTATGTAGTTACAGAATGTGCTACAAAGATTACTGGATCACAGCACTCCCAGAGGCGTACTTCTAGGTGGGTGACATCATCAGCAAAGGCAAAGATGCTGAAAGGGATTGTATGGAGAGTGAGCAGTCTAAAAGCATTACTCTGTTCCCAGGCAGCTGGAAATACACACACACTTGGCAGAGCTGGAATTCGAACATAGACTTAACTACCTTATCACACTACAGCATTACACAGTTATAGAATGCGCTACTGAGATCACTGGATCACAGCACTCCCAGAGGCATACTTCTAGGTGGGTGACATCATCAGCAAAGGCAAAGATGCCGATAGGGATTGTATGGAGAGAGTAGTCTAAAAGCATTACTCTGTCAACACACACACACACACACACAGCAAAGCCGGGATTAGAACATAGACCTAACTACCTTATCACACTACTGCATTACGCAGTTATAGAACACGCTACTGAGATTATTGGATCACAGCACTGCAGAGGCATACTTCTAGGTGGGTGACATCATCAGCAAAGGCAAAGATGCCGATAATTGTATGGAGAGTGAGCAGTCTAAAAGCATTACTCTGTCCCCAGGCAGCTGGAAACACACACAGACACTTGCCAGGGCTGGGATTAGAACATAGACCTTACCACCTTATCATACTACAGCATTACGCTGTTACAGAATGCGCTACCAAGATTACTGGAATGCAATACTCCCAGAGGCATACTTCTAGGTGGGTGACATCATCAACAATGGAACAAATGCCGATAGGGATTGTATGGAGTGTGAGCAGTCTAAAAGCATATTACTGTCCCAAGGCAGACAGAGACAAACACACGGCAGTGGTGTGAGCAGGACAACTGCCTATCTACGGAGCACTATTATAACACTACATAGATACTAGACACGCCACAGACAGTACACCTTTCAAGACAGTCAATATGACTTTCTAGGAATGCAGACATCGACATGGATGGTGGCAGTTACGGTGTACATACTTGTGAACCAGTGTGTTCAATGTAGGAATCCATCCTGAAGTGGGGTATGGCCATCTGTTGCCTGGATGACCACTATCACTATACAGGATTACAATGGTAATGCCCATACACAAAGGCACATAACCGACACAAGGTGTCACTGGGCATGCTCACACACTTAGTAGAACACATCCATTTGGAATGCACTATGTGTCCATCTACACAACGACGTACTGGGTATGCACACAAATTCTGAACACGGAAGGGCACAGTGTGTTGATAGTCATCATTGTTAGCATGAACGCTGCACTACATATATCTGACACTAGACTTCTACACAATGTCTGCTGCTGTCCATCACCTTAGCTGTACCAATCTAAACCTGGCACACTAATACCACCTGTGGTGATGTCCTGGCAGGAGTGGCTACTTTGCACATATAGTACCATACATAGATGAAGAACCTGAGACCAGGTAAACACCCTGACACCTACAGGACAACTGCATTGTATGTGTATGCTAAACAGTGCTAGATGTGTAGCGTTCGTAATTATAGCTGCCAATCTAGATCCAGCAATGGGGAATACTGACATCTGTGCAGTCAGGAACACCTGGCATAAGGCTCAGTTGTGCACAATAGCACTACCACCGTATACCTCAGATACAGACATGTGGGCCATAAGACCATTATGGACCGCTCCAGGTGTTAGTGTCCCCACGTACATGAAGGCCACTCACATGTACTGACCAGTACACTCTCAAAAGCCATCACAGATGTGTCAGGTGCAGATCACAGTGGTAAATGCCACATTCTAGTATGTTGCCCTCAGACATCACCATGTCCTTGGACCAGCAACACACATCCATACATTAGTACAACACCATGTTACTCATGACCAGTGGACTGTACCTAACTCTACAGCAACTTTGCAGACTACCCATGTACTGACAGGGTTCCATCGTGTGTTATGCAATGCAATGATACCACTGTTCATAACCAGGTTGGCCGTACACATAACAGGGGCCCTGGGTCTTATACATCTGTAACAGATAACTGTTGCTGTACACCAGAAAACACACTCACGTTTGGATATGACATACATGTAACTGACGTGGATATGTACATGCCCCACACACACACAACACATATGTACATAGCATAGCTTTTGCTGTCCTTTGTGCAGACAAATGGCTAAAGCAATTACATGCATGCACATAGAAGGTAGGTCCATGGCTGTTGAATGCTAACAGTACATAAGGTAGCAATGTTGACTGAGTTAACATTCCTTTTGTACTGGTTACCCATGACAACTATCATATCATACAACAGTCCATGTGTCATGTATGTCATCACACATGTCCACCATGTACATCAGGTATGGATGGATATGTGTACGTAAAGTGGTGGGCCACCTTTGCAGATGGATGTTTGCTGAAGACAGCTCACAGGTGTGTCACAAGCCATCCTATCATAACATGTGCAAACAGTAAGCTATGTTTCTGTTAATTGAAGGTGAAGACATACAACCTACACAGCGGTCAGGGTGTCACTGACTGTAAATTACTTGACACCTGTAACACTTAAGTCCTCCTGTGTGCATATAACAGCACAATTCCCGAAGGTAGCGTCGGTACACATTGTAATGCGGGCAATACTGCTGCATATCTTTCAGACGTATCATAAGATAGCAGGTGTTTGATTCACAGTACTGCCATGTGTGTTTGCTTGTGTGACCATATATGCCACATATGGTGGGGAATACATCCCAATTGTTACACACCCCTGTATACTGTTGTAGAGATCTGTTCATACTGCAGTGTAGAAAGCAAGACATAGGCAGGGGTGGTGTGTGTATCACACACGTTAGCTATCTTTATGTGCATGACATTTGTGGACTCCAGTGCTTGTGTATGTATGTATGGCTGTCTAGTGCATGGAGTGAGGATGTACGCTACCATAGAGAACAGATAGAACCCCTAACCCCTCAAAATGATGCAATCTACTACCCTGTTGATGCCGTCAGTCTTAGGCATTACTGACTACCTGTACACGTTCATTCTCTGTGTCGCATCATGTGGGTGCACAGTACTGTAACGGTGATTACCACATAGGCAGGGGTCCTCACCTCAACACTATCAAGTGTGTGTTATAGTGTCATTGACCCCGTGAGTGTGGGCGTGTTACTGTGTGTGTCTGTGTATGTCTGTGTGTGTTCTCATCCGGTAATGTGAAAGTGTATTACACAGTGAGGCCTCATGCTATCAACTGGCCTCTACCCTTGACATCAGCTAGACCACTGTGTAAACCGCCCACACAATGTAATTGTACCTGTGATGTCACCTGGTATGGATGTCACGTCTCTAGCCCCTGTAGCCTAGTACACAGCTCACATGCTCCTGGATTAGTAGATGTGTAGACATCTTTGGAATGTCAGACTTTCTAACAGTAAGGTTGAGGCTACGTATAGCATGCTGGTATTGTCATACATGCCTGTGAGTACTCCACATTTACACATGGGAAGCTGCAAACACTGGTACTTAATGGCACATGCAATTAGACCTTAAGGAGGGAAGCAGGGCATCATTACCAACATGCTGTTACTGTTGTTACCAAGACACATACTGTGAACATAAAACAATGCATTCGAAACCTGCACTACATTGTATGTCTGCTGCGTGTCAACAGTACACAACAATTGTAATATACACTTATCTCACTATTCTGTTCACCCTGTGCATCAGACTATATGAGCATGTCCCTGCACCGATGGTGTGGATGACAGGGATACGGCACAGGCATCATCATATGCACAGGCTGATAATGTTTGCCAGGGACCTAGGCTGCACCAGTGGATGACATCATGTGTGTGTGGGTTAGGGCCTGTGAGCTAATTGGACATGTGTGGTTGTTATGCATGTGGGTGTTGCAGTGCCCTACAGATGTTTCTGGTGTGTGTGTGTGTATGTGTGCACACAGTTCTGCCATGTGTCCAGCCTACACAGGGGTATTATTGACAGCTCCAGATTGTACAGACCAGGATTTACAGCTTACTGTGTCTGGCCACGGTCACGTGACCTGTGCCTGCCAGGGGTTGCACGGGCACTACCAGGCAGAGGTACAGATTGGGTACTGTCCAATGATGCATGTCCACTGGAACCATGTCCCCACTGGGACTGTCCAGGGCCACGTCCACATGGCCTGCTGTGTCCTGGTGTGGACAGCACAGCACCAACTGCACTGCTGCTGCTACCGGCACTATGGGAGCGGGCATGTGAGGTAGCTCGTTCATGTAGACCTGCACCAGGTGGTGTAGCTGGCCTATGTCCACGCGGCCTATGCCTCACTCCTACTAGGTGTTCCAGCACATAAAGCTCACACTCGCGGATTGCCATGCCATGGTCAAGGATTCCAACCATGTCACCCAATCGCCTGTCCAAAATGTCAGCAATCTGCTGTTGAGCATTTGCCAAATGCCTGGATGTTGTCATTTAAAGAACGGGTAGCAGCCCTCTGAAGCCTCTGCCCTTCTCTGTTCGCCATTCAGCATGTGCCTGTGCCGCCATTACAGTCTGAAACATTCGTCTGTTGACACCAGCTGCTGTGCTCTGTCCTGCAGGTGCATGTCAGCCAGAGGTCCTCCTACAAGCAGCACTGGCCACATGCCTGTGTGGCACATCTGCAGTCATTTCACTGACACCATGGTGTGAAGACACACCTTCTGTAGTCACCAAATGTTCCTGTTCCAAGCTAACACACGCTAACTGTCCTTCCTCTATGGCCACTGGTGATGGGGTATGTGTTGGCATGAGAACTGTGTGCAGGGAAGAGGGGGATATAGATGGGATGGCAACCAATGGCACAGATTCAGCCCCTAACAACCCTGCCTGTACCTCAAGCATATGCTCATCACTGTTAGAGTCTGTGGGGACACTAACATCAGATGGACCACAGGAGGATAACGCACCTACATCACCTGTGAAGGCAAAGACTCTACATTACAATAGAGACACATGCAGACACACACACACACACACACACACACACACACACACACACACACACACACACACACACACACACACACACACACACAGAGACACACACAAACACACACAGACCATGCATGTGATTTGACAGAAGGCATGCAACATGCATGTGATACAGCAAATGGCATGCAGCTCAGACATTAATAGTGGTAGTTAGCATACATCCCTGGGTTGCACACAACAGCAAGCATGTATCATAGCAGAAGCCATGCATTTCACACAATCATTATAGTAAGCATGCATCCCTGTGATACACCATGTGGACAAGCACAGGTTAACAGTACACATGGCTGATGTGAGGCATATGTCCTTGACATCAACATGTAGTATGACATGTAATCTGCTGACGTGTGCATTGACATGCATACATGTTTGACACAATGGTGTCCTAACACATGTTCAGCGGTGTAATGGTGTTACATTGTAGTGTTGTCTGTATGCTCTACAGATAGAATGCACTTATAGCAGATGTGCATGACCATTGAAGGGTAGTATGAGGTGTCTATATTGCTACAGAGTGTGAAGTACAGACACAGTGCCATTGCATGGAATCATGAGGCGTCTCTATTGCTATACAGCGTGGAATACACACGCAGTGCATAGCCATGACTGCGTGCATACACAGTACATAAATACTGTGGATTGTGACTCACGTCGCTGAGATGTATACACACTAAACCATGCTGTGTCATGTGTGACAGGTCACCGGAAGACATACGGATGACACCTCTGCACAACTGTTAACATTTCTTAGCTGCCTGGCAACCATGTCCACACATGGCAGACTTGTCAATACACCATGTCCCACATGACATTTATGTACCACACACACGAGGTGCACGACTAACAGAGATGTCCAACAGCAGCAAGGGAAATATATGGTATATGTGGCCTGATGTGGTGCCTGTGTATGTATGTGGAAGCTGTACAGGTGACTACTGTCATGCTGTGACACAGTCATGATGTTCAACACATCTTTTGTGGTCAAATTAAGTGACACCTCCACAAGCTGTGCATAGGCTTTTGGGATGTCCAGTGTTCCACATCTGCTATATAACCATTCAACAAAGGCTATAGTTGGACCATGTGTAGACAATGTGCAATAGGGTGTACACATATACACATCACATCTACTGTGTGTTGCTACATGTCTCTGGCCATCCTCCATGGCCATGTGTGAACATGTGTTGGCCAAATGTTTGTGATGGCCGTCTATCTCACATGTCTGTGTTGTCCCATATGACATACACCCATATATGTCAGATACTCCACTGTCCACAGGGTTATGCAGACAAAGGGTTGTATGTTTGGTATGTGGGGTATGTTTTATGGGATAGTGAGACAATGTTGCAGCCGGACCACTACATGTCTGAGACATGTCAGATGGCACATCACAATGTCTGCACTCATTGCAGGGGCATATTCCACAATGGTGAATCCTGTGGGCTGCCCATATCCCAGCTCACTATGTAGTACTGTTTGCGTACCCCACATGTGTTGTTCTGATGTATAGTACATATTCCTACATTGAACAACACCTCCACCGTTGTATGCACAGCTGTCCACACATCTAGCAATGACAGTTACTGTGGTTTCATGTCGGTGTTTCATTTAGTTTGTATATCTTGTACATGGGTAGCCAGTGTGATTGATGAAAGATGCGACCTGTATATTGTGACTGGACCATACATTATGTGTACATGTGTTAACTGGCCACATGGTGAATAGATCTGTGCATTAACATGCCTGATACTGATAACTGTCTCACCTGCAATGGCCTGCTGTCTCTGCGGCATGCCAGAGGTACCTTGTAAAGGGGTGACACAGCAGTTTGATCATTATCCATGACTGTATGACAGCTACAGGGTGCACTGTGCATGTTAACACATTCACCGGTACAATAGCATATACTATGGAGTATGCACATGTGTGCATACACAGGGAAGCATACTATAGTATATGGCATGTGTGTAAACATACCTTGCATATGATGTTGCATTACATATTGTACAGTGACACATGAAACTAAATGGGATATAATAGTTATATGTGCAGTAGTGACTTACCAGGCAACTCCAGGCGCGGTGGTTGGGAGACACCCACCTCCATGATGGCAGCTAGAGTTTGTGGATGCTGTTCTGATGGGGTCCCCAGGCTGGCCAGTAGCTCCTTGGTAGGTGTGAGTGGGGGCTGGGTTGGTGGCCCACCACCTGTTCTACCTTGTTCCCTAGCGATTGCATTGGCATGCTGTTTTGCATGTCAGATCGGGTCCGTGCAGTGTCCGTGCACCTGCTGGTAGGTACGGTTATGGCCACCCACATCATTAACCCTCCTGCGAAGTTCCTGCCACAGGTCATCACGCTGCTGGGCATGCTGTGGCACATGGCTGAACAATACCTCATAGTTATCCTGAAGGTAAGGTATGAGGGCATCATCCTCCAAGCGGCTATATGCTGGCAGTCATGATCGAAGCATTATCTGGAAGACATAATGATGGAGACAGGTCACAGCATCTCAGAGATGCACAGAGATACAGCTGCACATACATGTGTATTACATTTAGTACATATGAACAGTTGTCTTTGCAAATCGTCATGACACTGACATGACTGTTTGTGTCACACACATGTAACACCCAATGGGGATTGGATATTATCTCCATATATGTGTGTCACCTCATTACATTGCTCATACTCCATGTGAATGCTGTCTTGATGTGGGCATGTCTGTTTGCCTGTACTGGTGTTCTTACCTATCAACACATGCCTGGATGTGTCCACATTAATGCTGTTGACCTTGATGCTGTGTATATGTCACATATCAACACATACACTGCCTTAACGGACATGAGCAGTGACAATGCAGACATGCACACGGAAACCTTTACATGCATGTGTTTTTCCATATACATCTACACGGCACTGTACAGCAGTTCAACATCCTGCCACGTATCGCCTGTGTTGCACATGTGATACACATGGGACAATGGCTAGCTGGATGGTATTTGCAGGGATGGTTATCAACTATAGCTTGTACAGCCAAGGTCATGTAGCAGTGTGTATGCACTGGGCCATGTATGGGCATAGGATGTAAGGTTTTCTAGCCGTATCCGACAGCCATGTTCCCGCCAACAGGTGAATCAGTGCCACATTACTGATCCAGACAGTTAATGATACATCTACCATGTGGTCATCGCACCATGTATGACAGAGATGACATGTGCAACTTTGCTGGACAGGGTTGCATGGTATGGCAGGAGTATGTAACATGTATGGCACAGGGATCTGTCCAGCATGTTGCGATGCTTGTACTAGGAAGGTGGCTGTCCATGACGTATGTCTTTCAGATCAGGATATATATGTGTAGCATGTCCAACATCACAGTGTTGCACATGTCTTATGCAGGGTAGGCAGCATACTGCATAGTAGAGATGAGGATTGTGAAGGCTGGTGTCGCCCATCCAAGCATGGCCAATACCCCTTAAAGGTGATATGTGATCCGATATTGGTCACTTGAGTGCTGAATATGGCTGTCCAATCATCTCCATGCTCATGGATGGCACCCTGTCATGACTTGGGTTGCCTCTTATGACTACCTAATAGGCCTGGTGACGTCACTAGTTCAGGGAGGTAAACTACACAGCACCATCCCTTACACACAGTGTCCATAATGTTGACCGCTGCCTAGGTGGTAGTTAATGGGTACAGGGTTATTAACCTAGCAATGACAATGCAATAAGCAGCTGCCAGATTGTGTACATATGTCACGCACCTCACCCACAAAGCCCATTCTGTATGTTGTCCACAACACTGAGTCAGCTATTGCTCCTAGGTCATGGCCATTCACATACTTACATATGCAGATGCCTCCCATTTGTCTGTGTGGTATGGGCTACAATGAGGGGGGAGTACAAAACATTAACCCTGTTTTTACTGGAGCTGCCACTGGTGTGATATGCACATGTCACTCAGACACCTTTTGTAGTGTTGATTCTGTCAACAGGCCACTGGTAGAACACTCCTGTGACATACAAAGGTACATCTAGTATACCGAGTGTAGGTGGAGCACAGTATGGGTGATGATGTCCTATGATCTATCACAGGTATGCTATGCAGTGTGAAATCATCCGTACTGTCATCTACATCTGTACTGCTAACAACATCTACGTTGATTGAGGTTCATGGACTTTCAGACCATACTCAGCAGGGTAATAGTGCAGTGCCTCCCATTATGAGTGGCGTCTCCACTTTGTGGGTTGTGATAACTATTGGTGTGCTCCATTCAGTGTTTTCACAGACTGACATGAACCTGTGTTTTACATGGAAGTGTATGTGTAGAGCAAACTGTTTTGCCATATGTGTATTATACGACCAGGGATGTGGACAGGTCACATGCAGCCTGAGTGCACCTTGTACTATCATAGTTATGGTTACAGGGGCTCTGTAGTGTTCATGGATATGTGATTGTGTACCTGTTGGGGGGCAGTGAGTTTATGTTATCCAACACCCTATCTGTATTGCTTATTCATGCTCAGCACTTGTTCAGAACATGTAAGCTCTTCATGAGCTACTAATTACTATAGCACTCAATCCTACTCATTTCCTACAGGTAAACACTGTTTGTCCTTACATTTCCAGCTTGCTTACAGTACAACAGCTGCTGTACACACTTACCTCACATATCTTGTAAGAAATGGTTGAATATACAGGCATGTCCAAGTGTCAATTACCAGTGTTATTGCCTGTCTATATGATGAATATGGGAAACATGAGTCAATATAGCAATTGTTTCATGTACACAGTCAATGCTCACCTCCTAACATACGACACTACAGCCTGTGGGAGATGCACATATGTAGCCACGCTGGAGGTAATGCTCTCTCCAACCCAGACTGAACCTGACAATCATGTGGGGATGTTAAATGTTTGCACCACACCCCACTCATCACATAGTCTCACTAGATCTCCACCACCACAGGCCACACATAGTAAGACTACAACATTTGCGGAGCCTCTCCATACTACTCTGTGTAGGCAACAGAGGCAGCCCCCATCACCAAACACAACACCAATTACTTATAGCCCACAGACTCATGGGAGCCCATCAACTACAGCCAATGGGGTGTTATAACATACCCAACACACTAGTCATAGGTGACTCTGTAGGCGGTCACACTGATGTCCCACTCAGCAGCCTACACAAGGCGATAATCACTTTCATCTGGCTGTCGGGTAAAAGGATCCGCAACATAACCTATGCACTCAGGTCACTCCTCAACAGGTACAATATGACTGTCATTCTCCATGTTAGTGTGAATGCCCTAAGATGTAACTTCCTAGACTACATGTACAGGGACATGCAATAACTCTCTGATCTTGTAGCCCAGGCAGGTATCGGCCAAGCCCTGAGAAGCATTCTGCATTCGTCCAGACTGATACCACAGTACAACGACTGAATTATTCACTTCAACAGTTGTCTATGCTTCCGGTGTCATTCCAAGGGTATCCAGTATCTGTCTGCTTTGAATGACATGGTCGACAAAACACGATGCTTTGGCACAGATGACCTGCACCTGTCAGCCCTGGGATTACGGATAACATCTAAGGATTTTGCTGCCCCTATATTGCCTGTTTTAGACACATTTCAAATAACATATTCACCACCAGAATAGGAACAGGCAAGCAAAACCTGAGGGTAATGTTACTCAATGCTTGACATCTTCATCTCAAATGCACTCAGCCAAGACACTCCTTATAATGGACCACTTCAATATCTCTGCAGTGACTGGGACCAGCTTCTAGGCTCCGGAGAGCACCCCTGCACTGACAGGCTATTACATAGACCACACCTTTCAGTCATATAACCAGGACCGGAACACCCACGGCAGAGGTGTGTCCATATTTCTCAAGGATGTACACACCTCCAGGCTGGTTGCTTAGCACAATGCATCAGAGGTAATCCAAGTGCAACTAACTGTGGCCAGAACTGCTATACAAATTGTAGCTTGCTACGGATTCCACACCATACCCCACGGTTAACGGCCCTCAGTTCTTGGTGTACTGGAAAGTAGGGTTCAAACAGGAACTACTGATGTGAGACTGACACTACACCACACTTAACTGGGATACCTACTCATGTACTGACACCTTAGGCCAACATTCATGGGATTCATAACTTCCAATCGGCTGGATCAACCTATATACACCACCACCAAGGCCACCAATATCCTAGACCTGGACTTACCAACATGTGTGACTGTTGTTCCACACCTGGGGTTATCCCCTTGTTGGTCAGTTCCGAACGTATGCTAATCACCCTTGTTATCCACATCCCGGCACCACACCCTTCATGGAAAACACAGTACAATATTTCCACAAAGCCAACTTCAGGCTTCTTATGACAGCAGTAGTAAATGTCATGACACCCGTGCAGATGGACAATATAGTTACAAACGCTGAAACATACACAACTGCACTTCAGTAGCACTTACACAACTGCATGGATCATGCTATCCCAAACAGAGCCATGACAGTACCCACCAGATAATGGACGCCACTCTGGGGCTCCACTGCCATGGACATAATGTACAACAAAAAGACGAGACTGTTGCAAAGTAGAGTACAATCCCATGGGTGGGATAGCTCCCTGGTTAGCCTCAGTAGGAATCTGAGATCCCTTATCACATCCTCCAAAGCTAGCTACGTAAATATTACTGCGACACATTCCAAGGACTACCACAAAGTGTTATGGAGGTATGTCACTACTCTCGATGGCAATACCCACATCTGCTCTGACATACAATGGTTAGGCAGGAACATTACAGAACTGACTGATATTGGCAACATCCTGGCAGATAGGTTCAATGCTAACTTTACACCCCTCTCACACCCTAAAGGGCCCAAATCTATACAGGAACAATGCAGAGTCCCTGAGGTCACAAACTACGCAGTTCAAACCTGCACTCTCTAAAGCCTGGAACACAGACTCCATGTGACCGTCCAACATCCCAGGCTGTGATTTACACAAACCTCAGAACAACATGGCTCCCCACTTGGGCACCAAATTCACTAATATCCTTGTATGAGGCATCGTGGCCCCTGAATGGCACACAGCAACAGTTATCACACTCCACAAAGGTGGTGCCACAATGGACCAGAGGAACTACTGCCCTATATGCCTGACTAGACTGTTCTGCAAGGCTATGGAGCACATCATCATGGAAGTCATTCACAGAGACATTGGTGGCCTCCAAACCTTTGATACCACCCAGGTTGGATTTGTTAGGGCCAGACCATGGCTCCTATACCTGGTGGAGTCCTTTGAGACAGTTACCAAGGTAGTAGATGATGGTAAGGAGGTCCACACAGCCTACCTTGTTCTCTCATTGGCTTTCAACACCGTTCCCCATTCTGGTATTGTCAACATACACATCCACCTGCACATCGACCCCTACGTCTTAAGATGTTATGCAAAGTGGCTCACGGACAGGACACACACAATGAGGGTAGCATACCATAGTTCCTACTGTACATCAGTTACAATTGGCATACCCCAGTCCTCGGTCATAGGGCCCCTCATGTTCGGTATATGCTTCCCTGAGGTACAGGCTAGTACAGAAGGACTTTTGCTGAATAGGTTTCCAGACAACTGCAAACTAGGAGCCATGATTGATTCACCAGCTGATACAGACACCCTCCATAAGGGTGTCACTGTGACGGATACCTGTTGTCGATAACATGGCCTCAAGCTGCATGCCACAAGGTGCATAGACATCCCCTTTGGATTACACCAATCACCCACTGACTATCAGATAGGTGGTAGTCCCCTACATACATAAGACATTATAAGGGATCTTAGTACACACGTAGATAGCACCCACTCCTTTGATAACCATATTGCCAAGGTGGCATGGATATCCTTCAACGTGGCCACCCTAATCTGTAATGGGTTTGTAGCCGGAACAAAGGCAGCCATTGTACCTCTATACTCCTGACTTATGAAACACGTTCAAGGGTACAACACCCCATTTGGGGTGTATCTTATGGAACAGCAATGGCTTTAAATACCACAACATTAACACACCAACAGGATTACTCACCTCCGAAGGGTGACATATGCAGCACAACTACAGAAACCCCAACTGTACTCATTTGCATACTGCATACTCAGAGGTGACCTCTGCTGAACATACAAGGCCCATGTCCACAACAGTATTGATGGATATGCTCCACCTAAGCAACATAAACAAAAGCCACTGAGAGCAACATGCTCTGGGATATGTACCCAAACGCAAAGATGAGTAGGACGTGCTGGAGGGATACCTTCCTGAACCGGACACTCACCATGCTTTAGAACATGATTTCTATGTACATCAGGCAGGGACCACCACTAGCACTCTTCATGAGATACCTCGATGGGTGGATGGGAGACAGACATGTACGCCAGGGATCACTGCAGTGGCTGTACTGTACACAGGTGCAGGAAACAAATGGCTCTGCTGTTCACAGGCACAGAACACTAACCTAGGGAGGTGCCGCCAGTGAAAACACTGTAGTTGGGCTTACAAATGGACTTGGCCAGACAGCATAGTACCTAACTATGAACCTATGAAGCTATTACATGTCCTTTGTGCATGGATAATTGAGTAGCTCTTCCATTTCAATTAGCTATCATGCTGTTACACTGTCTGGTGACTACAAGCCATGTGTATCCTGTTATTGTGTACTGTACAAGCCAATAGACATACCTTATGTTTGCATAATATAACAGTAATGCTATGAAAAGTATTTGACATATCTACCTACAATACTGTACATTTCACATTTTTGAAACAATATCCCATAATGCAAAGCATAATTGCACAGCAGGACCACCTTAGGCATGGTATTCTCGTTATACACCCATACATATGCCTACTGTTACAGTATATCAACATATACTATCCCCTGTTATGGCACGTACTTGTTGGACAAACCCTACAACTGAAAGTGGCTGGAGTGGAATTGTTATGTTTAAAGCCCTTATGTAGCATCCCTTGTGGTGTATGTGGTGTTTACCTTGTGGCCCACACAATTTCTACAAGGGTTACTATGTTCAACAAGACATCACTACATAATACCTTTTCCCACTGCATGCATTGCGTGCACTTTCATTAATACAGAACAGGCACTACATACACTAAAATACTGAGTGTTCTCCATACCTTCTTAGTGGTCCGAGTTTACGAAAATATCTGTCTTACTCCTTTCCTGTTTAAACAGTTCTATGGTATGAGCATACAGTTTGAATGTATGGCAAGCCATCATTTTATATGTAGATACCTGTAACATGTGGTATCCTGCCACCAATTGGTGTTCCAGAGTAAATTATTGCATGCACATCAGCTGTGCAGCTACTCCATTAGCCAATTACATGACAAGAGTGGGATATAATTGAATACTCCACTTGGGCGTTGTTCTTTTGCCCTACCTTCGAGGAAGACGGCCTGGATGTGTTTTATTGTGATGAATTGCAACTGCTATATGGAGAGACACAGATATTTTGAATTCATGTCCCCCGTGGATTGTGTGTGATGGCTAGAGTATGTAGTTCTACATGTGAGTGTAGCTGTTATCTCAACCATCTGATATGAGACTATTGCAAACAAGACCTGTAACATCGGCGTCTCTTCCATTGTACAACAGCAACGATTTCACATGGTGCCATTACAAGTGTGTCTCTCACAAGGTATGTTAACGCTTCTGCAAATGTCATTGAGTGAGTGGATGTTTGTGATGTTATTACAGTCTGTATTGCAATTGTTTCGGGTGTGGGGGAGGTGTAGGTGGGTGTACATAGCAGATAAAGCTTTGTGGGGACTGCACTTATACATATTCCATATGTGTGTGGGGGCTCCTTCCCTAATTGAAGACCTATCATTTAGTAGACTAATACTATGGTTATTGCAGGCTTATTCATTAAGCCATTGTTAATTGGTTTCTATATAGCATGCAGGTGATGTTGATCCTTCAATCCCTCCAGAAATACATCAATGTGTAATTAAATGTTGCTACATGAAAGCTGTCTCATGTATTTCTGTCACAGATATTTGCACTCATTGCAGTTGTGTTGGTGACTGAACCTTTTTGGGTCGCCACCTTTTCAAATGGCCATAGTGGGACATTTGCAGGACACACATCTGGGTTTAGAGGCCGACACATACCCACGGTCAGTACAAAGGATAGAACTTACTTTTGTCCTAAATAAAACCTTATTCTTGTAGCACTTTAGTTCCTTATTATGTTTCTTGTAACATTTATGTATTTTAGATACAGGAATAACTATTTAATGCAACTATTACATAATATATGGGACATAATTATGTCCTACAATCTCAGGACATTTGCCCTTTTTAATATTTTTTGTCAGGACACAACTGCCCAAAGAGGGACTGTCCCTCTCAAAGTGGGGCAGGTGGTAACCGTATGCCTAAGGCCGGCTATGACCACACCTACTGTAATAATCTACCTCCAGGTTAGCACGAACAGACACACGATGCAAATACACACACACACACACACACACACACACACACACACACACACACACACACACACACACACACACACACATACATTACAGTCCCACAGAAACACACACCACACTCTCAACACACACTTACACACACTACAGCAATCAGAAACACACTTAAACACAGTACCTACCTGGACCGCAGCACCAACAGCAATAACTAAATGTCCCTTAACATCATGATAATATTACTCACAGTTCTAGTGGTCTTTCAGTCTTTAAGCCTCGTGATTACAAGTGTTGGTATGTAAAGCATTCGGTAGTTGGCAATATCCTATTTATTTGTACCTCCATGGTTGTGTACATGTCGTTAACCTATCTATATATTTGCAGATATATGTATATCCATATATATCGACATACATCTCTCTATCACCCTTTCTATTTCTATTTACATATATATATATATATATATATATATATATATATATATATATATATATATATATATATATATATTTACATATATATAGAGAGAGAGAGAGTGAACACACCTTTCGTTGGGTACATGGCGGTGTATACTGTTTCCTGAACTCCGCCCTTTTGTGTTTTAACCTGTCACAATACACACCTGAAATTGGTACATCTCGGGTAGCTTAGTGGTAGGTGATTGCGTACATGGTTGCGTGTTCTAATCCTGGCAGTGGTCGTTTTACCTCTCAGAGCAGGCACTATTAGAACAAGGGTGAATAATGCTGGTTTCACCTGTTCTAGACATCTTTGACCATGATCTGCGTGATATTCAGCAAATCTTAGACCTGTTTTGCGCATATCCGTGTAGTTATGTTTAAACGATACTTACCATCACTTGCCGCTGCATAAACCCGCTAATATGTGCTTAAACTTGCTCTAATGACCTGCATCCAACATCCATTATTCGTGCTATCGGGATTATGTAACAGACCTTGCAGGACGTGGAACTGGGAACATGCACGACACAGTCAGTGGCTTTACCACTTGGTCATCTGGGATTTGTACAAGTGTTATGGTGTTTTGTATGTGGACTGTACTACAGCTGTTCCTTCATACTGCAATCAAATGTGTAACTCAATTAGTTTACATATGGATGATACCTGTTAATGGTATATCCAAGTGATGTTTAATGGATGTGCTCCAGCATTGGGAATCTATGTCACAGTGAGCCACACACTGTAATGTGCTACACCTTGACACAACCATAACTGGAGAATGCTGGGGTAACAGATACCTGTCATGGGTACTCCCCATGCTTTGGCACTACATCCCTGATTGCATTATATGGAGCCCCTCATTAACACACCAGGGAATCCATGCAGAGTGGGTGGGGAACAGTGGTTACACACATGGATCCCGCAATTGACTCTTCTCCACAGAGGGACAGTTAGTTAATTGATGGGGTGGCAACAGCAGACACATTTTGCCTAGGCTGATGAATGGCCTCTGACAATCAGGCAAGTACCTACCGATGTACCTAGGAACCTATACATACAGTATCACTATATGCTGTTAGCTTCGTTTACTGTTCAGGTGTTGACTTTCCTTGTTCCAATAGCTGTTGTGTGTGCAATAGTTAAGGGCTGCCTATGTAGGATTCACACAGTAGGCCACCTATACATTACAATTTACAGGTGGTCGTGTGTGTGTGCCATCTATTTTACTGTGTGTGCAGGTGGAGAAGTGTGCCAGTCCATAGGGGCCTACACTGTCAGTGTATGTGCTATACGCTCCCTCTTTGCCAAGGTGTGGGCATATTGGGCATGCCTCCGTCTGCCTACTGGGGCTGGCACAGGGTGTTCATGGTCTGAATCCCTCTGTGCCTGTGATGGCCTTAGCAATTGTGGTGGGCTGTGAGGGCCTTCACCATTATGTCCCTGCTGCAGCTGTTTCTGCAGGATCATATTACGTAACATGGCACATACTATAAAGATGTGGGCACACGTGCCTGGAGAGTACTGCAAGGCTCCTCCAGATATGTCCAAGCAATGGAACCATGATTTCAGCATCCCAAACACACGCTCTATGATGATTCTGGTTTGTGCGTGTGCCTCATTATGGCGTTCTTGCATGGGTGTGTGTGCATTTCTGATGGGAGTCATCATCCACGGCTCCAGTGCATAGCCAGCATCCCCCACAAGGTGGCCATATGGGATGTCCCCCCTGACAAATACCTGATACAGCTGTGAGGCATGCCAGATGTGGGAGTCATGGTAGCTTCCAGGGCTGCCAGCACACACATCCGTGATAATGCCCTGGGCATTGCACATGACCTGGCAGTTGATGGAGTGTTATCCCTTGCAGTTTATGTAGTGCCTACCATGTTCACTGGGTGGTGACTTGATATGTATGTGTGTGCAGTTTATTGCACCCAGTACCTCTGGGTAGTGTGCCACATGGTGGAAGAGACACATATTGCTGGCCAACTCCTCCTGAGTTCGGGGGAAGTATATATGCTCATTGGCGTGTGGTAACATGGCATCCAAGAACTGGTGGAGTATCCTGGATGCTGATGCCTGTGAGATCCCCATGATATCTCCAGTTGGCCTTTGAAAGGTACCTGTGGCTAGTATTCTCAAGCTTACACATACCTTCGTGTCCACTGGGATGGGTTCCCCTCTGTTGTGTCTGGATCTCAGGCGTGGCCGGCACAGCTCAACTATTTGCTGTATGATGTCCCTGTCCACCCTGTAATGCTCTACTATCTCCAGATCATGTAGCCCCTGGTAGGTTACCCTTGGTCTGAACACTCTTCTCCTCCTCCGGGGCCTGAGGTGGTTGTCAGCATCATCCTCCACAACACCTTCAGTCTCCAACACATGGTGAAGAATCACAGCTATGGCAGCTCCCAAGTATATTGTAAAAGTTCCCCATCTGTTTACACCAATGGTGCAGTGATTGGGAATACATAAGTGTGTGTGAGGTGCCTTTACACTTTATACTATTGTGCTTTGAACACTGATGATGTCATAGGGTGTGTATGTACAATCGGAGCTGCAGGGTATCTTATGTGTTTTACCACAGGTACTGCTATTGTGGTGCCTTTGGTGTTGAATTACATTTAGCTGCCGTGGATTACCTCTTGCCCTTGCCATAACTTTTCTTAACTATTCCCCACATATGCGGAGGTTCTCAACAAAAACAAACCCATACAAAGGAAACCTCAGAGGCAAAAACACATGCAAACTTCACAACCCTCCACACCATATACCATGCATAGTCCAAACACCAGTGTCTCGCAACCACTAAGGCCTAACCATAAACCCAACATATCAGTCATAAGAGACTCCATTGTGAGGCATACAGATGAGCCTCTCACTAGGCTGAATAAGGAGAAAGTCACGGGTAGTTGTTTGTCAGGTGCCAGAATCTGCCATATCACACATGCACTCAAGTCTCTCAACAACAGGTACTGTTATGGCTCTGTCATAGTCCATGTTGGCATGAACAACTTGAGACATACCTCCCTTGACTATATGAAGAGAGATATGATTGACCTTGCTGAATATGTGTCCAAGGCAGGTATGTCCCCAGCCTTAAGCAGGATTTTACCATCACCCAGAATGATGCCTCAATACAAACAGAAAATGACTGACTTTGACAATTGGCTTAGTTTCTGGTATCATTCCAGGAGGATCCAGTACCTGACAGCCTGGGAAGATATGATCGACAGACCACAATGCTTTGCTAGAGATGGCCTACATCTGTCTCACTTGGGCTTCAGGCTTCTGGCAAAGGCCCTTCCCTCCCCCATAGTGCCTTTTTTTTGGAAAAGTCATGAGGTCGATACTACCAACATAATAATTTCAACAAAATGCAAATTAAAGGTTATGCTGCTAAATGCTAGGAGTCTAAACATTAAACTGCATTCTTAACCCTGGAAGATGTTGACATTTGTGCAGTCACAGAAACCTAGTTCAAAGCTGCAGTAAGCACCCCAGCCTTAGCTGGTTACTCATCCTATCACACATTCAGACCCCAAACTGAGAAGCAAAGCCAAAGGAGGTGGAGTTTCAATATATATTAAAGACACACACGCCTCCAGGCTGGTCAAACAGTATGACAAACAAGAGACACTCCAGGTGCAGTTAATCGTTGACAAGACCCCTATTTAAATTATAGCTAGCTACAGGGCCCCAAATTTGATTCAAGATGTCCACTCCACCTATCTAGGCCTCTTCTATCAAGATTCAACCCTTTACCCTGATCCTGGGTGACTTTAATTACTCAACCATAGACTGGAAAAACTACTCATGCCAGAACACAAATGCCCAGAGATTCCTTGATTTTATCAATACAAATGCCTTGGAAAGGCTAGTCGATATCCCCATAAGAGGTGATATTGTCTTGGACTTGGCATTAACCAAAATGAGTAACCACTGCAGCAACCCTACAGTATCATCCTCCTTGATAAATTCTGACCACAAAGCAATCACTTTCAAAGTCACCATCTCCCCTGCTCCCCTCTAGCTAGGGTCAAACAAAAAAAACTTCTCCAAAACTGATTACAACCTCCTGAAGGGTGGTATAAACAGCTTCACAGCCTCTTCCCCCTCTGTAGGACCTGGCACCAATGTCCAAATCTGCACTAATGTACTATACAAGCATTTATATAGATGCATGGAATCAGGAATACCTGACAGGACAAAATCATCCTCTGCAAGGATTAGTAAACCTGCTGGTGGACATCTGCAATAAATAAACTATATAACAAAAGCAAAAAATTGCTGTCCAGGAACAAGAAAGAGCAGGTGCCCAACTGGAAGCAATCTCTCCTTAGCCTGAACAAGCAAATAAGGGCACTAATGAAATCCTCTAAAGTCAACTTCGAGTCCAAATTGGCCACATCTACTAGAGACAATCATAAGGCCTTCTTTACATATGTCTGCAATCTCAAAGGAAGCACGCAGATCTGTTCAGAACTGGTGGTCAAGGACACCAATACACAAATGCTGTAGATATAGCCAATCTACGGGCTGACAGATTCAGTGAAAACTTCTCCCCTTTGTCGCCCCTATCAGTAAATCAGGACATCCTCAGTACCTACTCCCCACCCCTTATCTCTTGGGAACAGGTCATCACTGACCTCTCAAAGGCAAAAAATACAGCCTCCCTGGGGCCCGATAACATCCCAGGCATGAACTTGCAGCACCATTAGGCACCAGATTCAACCAAAGCCTGAGTACTGGCTTTGTCCCAGCTGAGTGGAGGACAGCCACTGTCATCCCTTTACACAAAGGTAGACCATCCACCAATCTGGGAAATTATAGACCCATCAGCCTAACTAACCTGATCTGCAAGGCCATGTAATGGATTATCATGGACCTCATTAACAGGGACATTGGCAACCTCCAAACACTCAACCCCACACAGTTTGGCGTTGCCAAGAGGAGGTCATTTTGGTTAAATCTGGTCAGCTTCTTTGAAACAGTCACCAAAGCCTTGGATGAGGGGAAGGTGGTGCACACCGCCTACCTTCACCTGGCCAAAGCCTTCAACACTATTCCCCACTTGGGCATACTAGATAAACTCTCCCAACTAGGCATTGATCCATATGTTACCAGATGGGTAGCAAACTGGCTCACTGATAGAGCCCACCTAATCAAAATTGGGCAAACCAGCTCAAGCACTAGACCCGTAATGAGCAGCGTACCCCAGGGATCGGTCTTGGGGTCTCTGTTATTCAGGATATACTTGTCTGAGGTGCAGGCCAAAACCAGTGAGCTTTGGCTGACCAGGTTTGCAGATGACTGCAAGCTGTGCATGGTCGTCAGTTCCCCAAGTGATGTGGACGTTCTGCAAGAGGGTCTCACCCAAACAAATGACTGGTGCCAGAAACATGGCCTCAAGCTGAATGCCAAAAAATGCATCATCATCATCATCATCATCATCATCATCATCATCATCATCCCCTTTGGGGAGAGTGATGTCCCCGCATATTATCACATTAATAATAATGTCCTAAGTACACAATCAGTGGTGAGGGATTTGGGCACTCAGGTTGATAGCAACCTGATTTTTGACCACCATGTTGCTTCCGTTGCACAGAAAGCTTTCTATATGGCCCACCTCATAAGTAAAGGTATCTTATCCAGGGACAAAGAGGGCATAACATCCCTATATTCTTCGTTTATAAGACCAATTATTGAGTACAAGACCCCCTTCAGCATGTATCTTGCAAACAACATGAAGCAGCTAGAAGGACCACAGAGGTTCCTCACCAGGAGAATCCAGGGCCTCAAATATCTACCCTACACAGATAGGCTTAAAACCCTGTCCCTCTACTCAGTTTCATACAGACTCCTCAGAGGTGACCTCTGTCTGGCATACAAAGAAATCTCAGACCCCTCCTTGTCAAGCTCCACTCAAGTGACCCATACAGGTGACCTCAACCTGGTTTGTGATATCAATAGGACTTGTTCGTGGGACAGATTTGTGTCCCAGAGACTCCTCCATCTGTGGAATAGACTCCCTCTCCATGTCAAGTAGGGCACCTCATTATCCCTTTTTAAGTGCAACCTGGACAACTGGATGGGAAACAGAAAATACACCACTGGGATTCTACCTGTGTCCCTGCTGGACAGGGGCTTTGTGTGCTGACTTGTCTAAACATGGGCTAAACTCTTGGCTAGGCTTATAAGGCCCTCAGGGCCAATAACCTAGTAACCTCCTATGATCCTATGATCCTATGAAATGACTTTAGAAATTTTGCCTTTACCAGTTTTGAAAATAAATGACTTTAGTATTTCTGACTTTACCAATCGAAGATTTAAAAAGCCTTGTCCAAGAAACTATTCTGCAAAGCTCCATAAAGCATCAAAAAGTTTGAAAAGCTTCATAAAGCATTGATAGCCCGAAAAAGCTATTTTGCAAAGCACAGAAAAGTATCGAGAATTCTAAAAAGCTATTTCGCAAATCACAGTAAAGCATTAAGAAATTCAATAAGCTATTTTGCAAAGTACAGTAAGGCACTGGGAAATCTGAAAATCTATTTCACAAACTGCAATAAGGCATCGAGAAGCCCAAGAAGTTTATTTCACAAAGTCCAGTTATTTGAAAGTACTATGAGGTTATTCATTTGCACAATTCCAGTAAGCTCAAAGAGGGAAAGTATAAGTACAAGGCACAAAAGCATTGAACAAATTGTGTTTATTCCAATTACTAATGCATGTGTGTGTGTGTGTGTGTGTGTGTGTGTGTGTGTGTGTGTGTGTGTGTGTGTGTGTGTGTGTGTGTGTGTGCGTGTGTGCGTGTGTGCGTGTGTGCGTGTGTGTGTGTGTGTATGTATTTACAAAACCCTTCACTGGTATGTGTTAATATGGCAGACGGATTTCGAAAACCTCAACCACTGGCATTTATTTTGCTAACTCTAGCAGAATCTGAGACCATGCACCAGTAGTAAATAAAGGGAAAGGTGCAGACCACCATATTGTTGTGCAAACTGAATCAAGGGAAGACACTGAGTGTTTGAAGCGCAAGTTCAGAGAAAAATGAGCAACCCCCAGATGAACATTACATTAGAGAGGCATTTGTTTTACACAAAAAATCAGAAACCAGGGGAAACATTTGCAACTTATATAACTGACTTGAGAAACAAAGCTAAAACATGTCAGTTTGTTGATTTGAAAGATGAGTTGAGAAAAAACAGACTTGTATGTGGTATTAATAGTGCTGCAGTGAGAAAGATTCTACTTTGTGACGGTGATTTGACATTAAGCAAAGCAATAGATATATGTCAGATCCATGAGGTGACAGAAAAACATAAAAACATGCTTGCGAGTGATAAAAGCATGGTTTCAGTAAGCTCCAGAGCAAACGTAGATAATATGCAACACGTGACAAACAGAAACATGCCTAAGCAAGGGACAGCTACAAGGTTTTCAAAGAAGGTACAAAGTTTTCCAGAAAGTTCCAGAAAAAGTGCAATTTCTACCGCCAGCTCAGTACAACACAAATGTGAGTCAGCAAAACCCAAATCTAACTTTATTGTTAAGTGTCGCAATTGTGGTGTAAATCATGAGTCTAAAAGAGCTAAGTGTTTAGCATATAGTCGGCAATGCCACAAGTGTAAAAAAAGTGGAACCATTTCCAAAAGTTTTGCAAATCAAGTAAGCCTCACTCGGTTGTAAAGAAAGTCGCACAAAAAAGCAAGCTGATCAAGTAGAGCTGAAACAGTCAGCCTTCTATGTAGATGGTGTATCAGTATTTGGAGAAAGAGTTGTTGCAGTAAACTTATTAACAAAGAGTGAAGTGTTTTGTATGGTTTGGATCAATGGAAAATCCATAGAGTTCAAAGTAGACACTGGGTAAAAGTGTAATGTTATATCAGCAGACACATTTGCAAAAGTGAGAACTAACGAACAACTCAATGTGACCAGCAGTGCAGGACTTGTCGTGTATGGAGATGAAGAAATTCAAACCGAAGGTTCAGTAGAACCTTCATGTTGTTTGGCTGAGAACTGTTACAACTTATTATTCTATGTAGTCCAATGACCAGTGCAATCTTTACTAGGTGTCAAAGACAGTCTGAGAATGAATCTGCTTTCTTTTGCTAAAGAAGTTCATCACGTGACTGCAGTTCCAAGTACAAGTTTTTCCAAAGCCATTTTCTCAGAGCATGCTGATATTTTCGATGACAAATTAGGTAAACTTACAGTTGTATATTCTATGAAGTTAGATCCCAAGGCCACTCCAGTAGTCATACCAGCAAGAAGAGTTCTAAAAGCAATGCAAAATAAAGTCAAAGCTCAGCTGGATAAGATGGTGCAGCAGTGTGTGATTTGTGCAGTCACAGAACCAACTGAATGGGTGTTGTCCATGGTAGCCACTCATAAGAAAGGCTCAGACGAAATCAAAATATGCATTGATCCTAGAGATTTGAACAAATGTCCATGGTAGCTGCTCATAAGAAAGGCTCAGATGAAATCAAAATATGCATTGATCCTAGAGATGTGAACAAAGCATTAAAAAGGCCATATCATACAATACGCACAGTTGAGGAACTTGCAGGTCTAATATGGAATGCTGGTGTATTTTCTGTTTTGGATGCCAAGAGTTCATTTTGGCAAGTAATGCTTGATCATAAATTCTCATTTCTAACTACTTTTGGTACTCTGGCAGATACAGATTCCTAAGGATGCCATTTGGAATACATTCTGCAAGTGAAGTCTTTCAACATGCAATGGAACAAATTTTTTCAGCTTATCCTTGTGCCATAATAGTAGACAATCTATTAGTTGGAGGCAATGGCGAAGCCGAGCATGACAGAAACCTCAAGAAAGTCCTAGACAGAGCACATGAAGTAAATTAGAAGCTCAATCCTCTGAAATGCAAATTCAGGCTTCCAGAAGTGACCTAGATAGGACATTTGTTTACAAGTACAGGCTTGAGACCTGGCCCAACCAAACAAACAGCTATTTTAAAGATGTCAGCACCAGATAAAGTGCAAGATTTACAGCATTTTCTGGGCATGGTCAACTATTTAGGCAAGTTTATACCAGACTTCAGTAAGTTGACAGCACCTTTGAGAGAACTAATATGCCAAATTGTTGTATGGTAATGGTTGGAACATCATCAGAAGGTGTTTGATGACCTTAAGCAGAAAATTGCCATCCCGTCTACATTAAGATACTATGATATGAATAAACCAGTTGTTTTTTTTCCTGTGATGCTTCAAATTTTGGAAATGGTGCAGTTATTCTTTAAGAAGGCAGACCAGTAGCCTATGCATCTAGGACATTTACTCAAACATGCATTATGCTCAAATTGAGAAAGAGCTTTTGGCAAAAGTTTTCGCATGTTCCAAGTTTCACGATTATATTTATGGTAGAGCTATCCAGATTGAAACTGATCATCAGCCTCTAGTTACCATTCTAAAAAAGCCTATGCACTCTGCTCCAGCAAGATTACAAACATTGATGCTCAAATTGCAAAAGTCCATCTTCAAAATGGTTTACACTAAAGGTAAATTGCTCTAACTGGCTGATACTTTATCCAGATTGTCTAGAAGTGCACCAGAACAGCTTGATGATGAAACTTTTGACTTTGATGTAATGTCAGTGCGTAATTTTTCCACCACTAGACTTGATGAGTTGAGAGATTACACTATGACTGATCCAATTTCACAAAAGCATAATCACTATATCATTGTTGGATGGCCATCAAAGCAATCTAATGTATCACCTGAGGTGCAATCGTATTTTCCTTACAGAGATGAATTTTTGATGGAAGATGTCATTATTTCCAAAGGTCCTAAAATTGCTGTTCCTGCTTCCTTACACCAAGAATATATACAGATTTTGCATTCTGGTCACCCAGGTTTATTATCCACTAAGAGTAGGGCAAGAGAACTAGTATTTTGGCCATCATTATCAAAAGACATTGATAACATTCTTTCTTCTTGTTTAAAATGTAATAGTACCAGATGCATTTGCCAAGAGAACTGCTTCAGCTAAATCCAATACCTGAACTACCTTGGTCTGCTGTAGCAACTGATATCTTTGAGTGGAACAATCAGCATTACTTGGTTTTTGTACACTCTTACTCAAATTGGTTTGCTATCAAACTTTATTTTATTTTATTTATTTAACATTTGTTGACTGGGAATGTCTGACTAGGTTCCACAGAGCCTGTTTTCAGCGGAGGCCCGGGGAGAAATGCTCCAGATGCATGTCTTTGGAATGTGGGAGGCACAGAAGGCATTGTTGTGAGGCAACAATGCCTAAACTTAACCTCAACAGCTGTTATTACTACGTTGAAACATCATTTCTCAGTTCATGGTAGTCCACACAAACTTTATTCTGACAATGGGATTCAATTTACTAGTCAGTTATTTCAGAAATTTGCAAAAGAGTGGGACTTTGTACATGTCACTAGTAGTCCTGAATATCCTCAATCCAATGATCTAGCTGAATGAACAGTACAGAGTGCAAAGCAATTAGCTGAAAAGTGAAACAGTGACAATACTGATGTATTCTTGAATTTACTTAATCTCAGAAACAAACCTTGTGATGATATTCTTGGCTCTCCTGTTCAAAGAATACATTCCAGACAAACTAGAACTATGCTACCTATTTCACCAAGTTTGTTGCAGCCTAATTCTAAGAACAATAAAATCATCAAGGCTCAGTTGTTGAAGAAGCGTAATATTCAGAATTCTAGTTACGACAGATCAAGCAGATTACTTCATTTGTTGTGGGAAGGAGAGACGGTATGAATTCAGACGACAGGTTTTGATCGAATAGGACAGATTACAAACATCTGTGCTGAGCCAAGATCCTGTTTGGTAAGCTCTGCAGTTGTGGAGTATAGGAGGAATCACAGACATCTTCTTCCTGTACCAGAATCATCATCATTGCAATCACAACATTGTATCTGTGCTACAAACTTTAAATCAAAGAATGAATCAGCCATTGTTTCCAGACCAGAATGTGTTCAAAACTCTGATTCGGTTCCAGAAAGTAATTCGAAAATTCCACAGGTCAACCATTTTGCAGAGACTGTCCCAGTTGCTAAATCTGATTCCTAATGTTATGTCACATGATATGGATGAGTTTCAAAGCCATGTGTGTGTGTGTTTGTCTGTGTGTGTGTGTGTGTGTGTGTGTGTGTGTGTGTGTGTGTGTGTGTGTGTGTGTGTGTGTAGGGGTGTAGCTAGGATTTTCTAATTTGTACTCACAGCTCTCAAACTGCTACCCCCTTCCCCAGCCAATCTACGGCCATTCTCGTAATTCACAGTTCGCTCTTTTAGTATCGATGAAGAGGCATTTGCTGTAATGCCTCTTCAGTAATATAATATAGATTCACTCAAACTCGGTTCCTTGAAATGAAAATTAACCTGAAAGTCAGTGCTTTGAAAAATGCAGCATGGTAGTTGGGGTAGAGGATTCATACTTTTGTTTTCTGTAACTAAGGTACAGGTTTTGAGCTTGAGTAAATTACTAACCACCTGCTACCCCTAACAAGGGTGTTTCATTCACACACACATCCCACCTACCTCTTAGTTCAAGAAATATGGACAAAGCCTAAAATAAACACGGACAGATATTAAATAATGCTCTCGTGAACTTAGAAAGTTGCTAGAATAACAGGATTTGTGCTAGTATTAGAAAGTTGCTAGAATAACAGGATTTGTGCTAGTATGAATTTTTCTAAAGGACATGAAGTCTGAAACTCAAATTTGTCATTATTTAGCAACTTCAGCCTTCAATGATTATCTAGAAAATCACAAAATTTATGAGGAACAGACAAAAAATATGGGGCAAAAATCTGAACATTCTGCAGAATTTGGACAGTTGAGAAGTATGCTACCTACCACACACACACACACACACACACACACACACACACACACACACACACACACATACCTCTCAACCTCTTAGAGCAACAAACCCATAAATAAAACTGAGGCAAAGGCCCAAAAATAAAGACTTTTTTTTTAAATTTTGCCCTTATAAATTTAGAAAGATAATAGAATAGTAGTAGGTCTTGCATTAGTACGAATTTTCTGAAAGGTATGAAATCTGAAACTCAAATGTCTGCCATTATTTTCTAACTTCAGTCTTTAATGATTTGCCACTAATTTGCCAGAAAACTGCAATTTTATAAAAAACAGACCAAAAATGTGATGCAAAAATATAAAATTGCCAGATAATACAGCTGGTAACCTGTCAAAAAAGGGACACCATTTTAATATCAGCACTGTTAACTTGAGCAGCTGACAAAATTAGAGAATCTACATGCATTTCTGAAATAAAAGGAATGTATAACTCTGATCATTAGTTATTTATAATTGTAAAGCCTCCACGTTTTCTTCCAAAATTGTTATTTTGTGGAGGAATTATTAGGGGGGAGCAACATTTTGAGCCAAATCTGGGAACAGTTGAGAGGTTTGGATATTCCGAATTCTATAAAGCAATTTATTTGCATGTACCTCTCAACCTTCTAATGTAGGAAATCTGGACAAGGCCAAATATATTGGGGGAACATACAAACAGTGCTAAAAATTGTCTGCGGTGGTGGTGCTGCAGTAGCGTTGTCACCTCACAGTACGACTTTGTCCTGTTCGACTCTCAGCTAGAGCGTCTTCTGTGAGGATGCATGCGTGAATGGGCCTACCTTCATTGAAGGTTGTGCATCAGGGCTGGCAACTCGGCACGTAAAAATCTACTGCCAATCATTAACAGACCAGAGTTCTGCTGTGGCGACCCCTAACCGGGAAAAAGCCGAAAGACACAACAACAACAAACAGTACTAAAAATTGATCTTGTATAAACTTAAGACAGTTGATAGAATAACAGGTCTTGCTTTAGCATGCATTTTTCTGAAGGTTATGACGTCTGAAACTTAATGTCTGTCATTATTTAGTGACTTCATTCCTAAATGATTTGCCAGAAAAGTTTTATTTTACATTTTACAGCACAAACACCAATAAATATCTACTAAACAAAGCAATGCAGTCTCACAATGAAACTAGACTTAGCATTAAAACTTCTCTGCCCTTGAAACTCACATTCATTGAAACCGCATTGAAACCCACATTCAAAGAAAATACATTTTGCCAGTGGCAGATAAAGGTTAACTTTGTGCTGTTTTCAAATCATAGGCCCCTTGCACATGGAACATACATGTGCTCTTTGATACACCTTCCTCATTGTATTAAATTATATTCCTTGTACAATACAGTATAGTTGTTAGACAGTATTTTAAATTTATTGTTTTGAACATTTTTCCAGTAAACAATGAAACAAAATGCATGCACCAGTAATGACAAAACAGCCCAATTCAGAACATTTCCATCATAAAAGTCTACTCAAACTTCTACAGTCCATCAGTATCAGTAAATATGCACAATCTCTGAACTAGTAAAAGCCATCTACACAATTCCACATTAAAGAAATCTGTAACTAATGAAGAGGTTGCTGCTAGCAGATAACTTTATATTTCATTGTTTCATCTAATAATAAAGTGCCTGTTGCCCTTGAGGAAAAAATTGCCTATGTTGCATTAAAAAAAGTGATACGCTAGTAATATTGCAATAGGGAATGGATGGCAAACTGATAACTGGTTCATAGTTACTACTAGATATCTTCGCCAAAAAGGACTACAGCATCCACCCCCCTTTACAACACAGTACAGTATCAGCAATGCAACTACCTACTGTGGGAGAAGAACCCACAGCCTTCTGCATCAAAAGCAAGCACACTACCTGTTGTGCTATTAACAACAGAAGAGAACTCAGTATAAGCAGCACTAAACTTTAGTTCCCCTGCTGCTCTCAGCTCCTTGTAAAATGTACTCGACACTCAGCTGTATCTCTGAACTTTGCATCACAAGAAATCTGGAAACAGCCAACATTTATTGGGGGGGGGGGACAAAAGCCCAAAAACCAGGGACACATTTTAAACATTGCTTGTATAATTTTGGAAAGTTGATAGAATAAAATGCTGTGTTTTCACCATGCATGTCTAGAACCCAGAATCATATGCACTATAGTCAGTGCAACATACCACTATGCTAAATCATCAGTTTACAAAATAGGAAGACTGAAACTTAATGGCTATTAGATAGCTCTCAACCTCTTAGCACAAAAAAACCTGGACAACCAAAGGCAATAATGAGGGAATACAACTCTCACCATAGCTCACAACTGGGGAATACAACTTCAGTTCTCACCATAGCTCACAACTGGGGAATACAACTTCAGTTCTCACCATAGCTCACAACTGGGGAATACAACTTCAGTTCTCACCATAGCTCACAACTGGGGAATACAACTTCAGTTCTCACCATAGCTCACAACTGGGGAATACAACTTCAGTTCTCACCATAGCTCACAACTGGGGAATACAACTTCAGTTCTCACCATAGCTCACAACTGGGGAATACAACTTCAGTTCTCACCATAGCTCACAACTGGGGAATACAACTTCAGTTCTCACCATAGCTCACAACTGGGGAATACAACTTCAGTTCTCACCATAGCTCACAACTGGGGAATACAACTTCAGTTCTCACCATAGCTCACAACTGGGGAATACAACTTCAGTTCTCACCATAGCTCACAACTGTTAGAAATAAAAATCTCTGATTCAAAGATGGCTGCCATTCTGTGAACACTGCATATCTATAGCTCTTCACTTATTCTGAGGAAATCTAACCCTGAAGTTATACTACGAGCTTTATAACAACAATTTGTGGTTAAAATTATTCTACTACATTCAAATATTGCTTGAGAGGTAAATGACCTTAGAGAAATTGAAGAATTTAACAGGATTAGAACTGATTGATTGACTGACTCTGAAAAGAGTGTTAAACAAAGAATCTGTCTGGTCAACAAACTTGGTCTACTTACTATTAAGCTACAGTAAGTGTTGTTCTGCTTTATAATGTCAAAAGAAGATTAAAGCAGGGATATAACAACAAAAAAAACAAACTGTCAGAACTTCAATCACCAGAAAAAGATTTAACTTCGAAAAGGCAGAAGGTGACAAAACAGCAGGAACTTCTAAAATCTGGAATTAAAAATAAACCGGACCAACTAGCAAATATGGAGGATATTAAAACCGCTTTGTTGCCCATCCAAGAAGCTTTGAAAGAGCTATCTAATCAGGTACAATCTTTTGGTATTACCTGTACTGAAATTCTTAAGAGAATGGATAAAAATGAAGCAGGAATATCTGAGAATGAAGACAAAATAACAATGCTTGCTAAAAAAACTGATATTCATGATCTGGATATTCATTCTATGCAAGCTAAAATTGTGGACTTAGAGGCTAGATCCTGTATGAATAATATAATTACCAGAGGGATACCGGAAATAATCCAATACAATGAATTAATTCCATCCATTATTCAGATATTTACTACGTTGTTCAATGACTCTGACATGGCTAAACAAATAATAATAGAGAGAGCTCATAGAGCTTTGAGAGAATCACATGCTTTTAATATACCAAGACCAGTGTATGTAAAAATACTTAACTATCAAGATGTGAATAAAATAATTCTAACTGTAAAAAAGAATGGAGGTTTTATTATGTGGAACAACAATAAAGTTTCTATGGCTCAAGATTTGCCACTGCAAATCAGACAAGCTAGACAAGCTTTATCTGCATACTGTAAGTTTCCCATTGAAAAGTAGATTAAATTCCAAATGAAATACCCTAACACTTTAACTTTTACAGTTGATGGCTCCAAATATTCGGTTTCTACAAAAAAAGAAGCAAAATCTTACTTTTTGAAGATTTTCAAGTGTCTGCCTGCTTCAGAATCTTAATATAGCTTTCCGGTCCGGTTATCACAACATCTAAGGTTGGATTCATTTTTTGCTGCAACTCGAGGCTTCATAATCCTTTGTTTGAGTTTTCAGTTCACCAGGACTCTTGGAAATCAGATAATTGTTCGTTTTATAGCTCCTGATCGTTTGCGAAGCATTTCCGATACTTTATGGCCTTCATGAGCTGTTTTTTCCCACAATCAAACAGGAAATGCTTCTGGTGCTCCTGAGGGTTCGTTTTTGATGTGGCGCATCCGGAAGTCCATTCGTTTAATAGTTCCCCCATCGCGAAGTCGAAGGCAGGTTTTGCAGGCTTGGCAACCGGAAATCTTTGGGAAAAGAAGAAAAAAAAAAAAGTAAATTAGACTATAATATTAATAATTATAGACTTTTTAAGTGATTAGATCATTTTTTTACTGGTTAGACTGCATCCTTAATTCATTCAGGTATGTAAAAAAAATATATATATATATATATATATATATATATATATATATATATATATATATATACAAGGTGATTATGCTTGATGGTGTTTGTTTTGGTCTGTTGGGATGGTATACACTCTGTATGACACATACCCCTTAAAGTACAATGTCTAGGTAAATGTGAGTAAGATATGGTTACTGATATGCTAGTGGTAAATACTGATCGCTATGTAAAATGAAACATACATAGTATATAAAGTTAATACAGACCAGAGTATTTTAGTATAACATAATTTACAATTGTTTTTGTATACTAATATGCCACAATTTAGCTGGTGAGGTGGTCTAATGGTGGGGTATCTAGCAGATGCTGTTGGGTACAGCACTGTTGAATTTCCTTTATTAGGAGGGCATGTTCGGTTATTTTCCAATATTTTGATTTAAGGCATTAATATACATAAGACTCAAACCCTGCACCTTGTGATTGTAATATTATAGTCTAATTTACTTTTTTTTCTTCTTTTTCCAAAGATTTCTGGTTGCCAAGCCTGCAGTTGGGAGGGTGGCCTAATGGTTAAGATGTTTGCCTTACAATCACAAGGTGCAGGGTTTGAGTCTCACAAGGGATAATTGGCTAGACTTACAATGGCTCACAAGGGCAGTTAGCCTAGTACTAACCTATGAAAAAGGATTTTCTCTTGCCCATCATAGAATACAATGCCCCTTTTGGGATGCACCTTACCCGGCACCTGCAGCAATTAGAGAGACCCCAAAAGTATCTCACCAAGAGGATCAAGGGTCTCAAACAGGTGCCATATGCTGCTCGGTTAAAAAAATCTCCAGCTCTACTCAGTTGCATACCGCCTACATCAAGGCGATCTATGCCTGACATACAAAGCTATGTCAAATCCAGAATTAATGGACATGCTCCACTTCAGTAAATCTAAATCCCTTAGAGCCACACGCTCGAGGGACTTGAACCTCAGCACAAAAATAAATAGAACTTGCTGGAGGGACAGGTTCATAACCCAGAGGCTCCTTTTGCTCTGGAATAGAATTCCAGTTCATGTGAGGCAGAGCACCTCACTGAATCTCTTCAAGAAGAATCTCGATAGGTGGATGGGGGATCATAGGTTTGTCCCAGGGATTACTCCCGTGTCACTATTAGACAGAGGCACAGTAAACTAAACCTTAAAAAGGGCACAGTATACTCAAATCAAGGGGTGGCATAAGCCATACAGAATCGGGCTAGGCTTATAATTGCCCCAGGGCAGATAGCCTAGTATGAACCTATGAAGTATATATTTTGGTTTATTGATTTTAGTATGGGCATGGTTTATATAAAAGTAGTTATTACACTGTGGCTACTGAATAACATGTTGGTTATATTATTTATTTAATATCATATGATATAACCATCTTAGCCATTAAAATAAAGTTCTAGCTCTCACTTTATTCAAACGGTATTAAAGGTCTCAGATAAAGTTGGTCCATATAAACAACGTATGATCTACATACAATACCCAAGTGGTTGGTTACTCAATTTTTCTTTGGTTTTCTCTTAAGTGACAGTACATTATGTGAATTATCTATAAGTTAATAATTGTATTATTTAACACTGGTAGTGTCTCATTTTTGAATGTTTATAACCTTTTAGTTATATTCTTTTGGATTATTTCTATTGAGACACAACTAATTATTAACACTAAGTAAACATTTGAGATTATTGGACAGGGAAATTAATATTTTCATGTGTAGTTAGGATTTTTGTACTTGATATGTTCAAACAAATAGATTGATCAAGAGTTGTAGATGTTTAGCAGTGTTTATTAGGGAATGTTTTGGTTAGACTTTGTAGATTTAGTTGTACCATTTATAGTTTTTTTTTGCATGTTATAGATGTTACATACTTTAAGGTAAGGAATGAATATTTAGTATTGTCATTTAATCAAAAAAATTTTAATCAGGTAAAAAACCTATGTATGTCCTGGTCCAGGGGTATAGTGGTTAGGCACTGGTGTGGGACGGGATTTCTAGAATGCTTCCAGACATTACATATTCTGCAAATATATTTGAATTTATTACAGTTTTTCAAATTTAATGTACACTTTAACAAATTAAGGTTCTTAAGATGTGGATAATAGATCCATGGAATACTAAAGGGCTCCAGAACATGAAGAAGAGGAAATTATTTCTTCATTTATTTTTGCAGGCTAAGGCTTATTTTATTTTACTTCAAGAAACTCACTTGACCAATGATCAATGGGCAGTTATTAAGGAAGAGAAATGGATTAGAGAGGTGGTAGCCTCAGAAGGGAAAACTAATAGTGCGGGTGTAGCTATAATTATAAAAACTCAGTATCAAGGTAATATTCTAGACTCCAAAATAGACAAAGAGGGAAGATGGTGTTATGTTATTCTTTCAGCCACCCCTTTTGATAAACCTGTTTTACTTCTTAATATATACGCACCATGTATTAATCAGCAGCTTTTTATAGCATCACTATACCCTATTCTGAATCAATATAACAATTGTTATATAATCATAGGAGGTGATTGGAATACGTATCAAGATCCTAAAATGGATAAATCAAACTCATATAGGTCTTTTAATAATCAAGCAGTAATAGCTTTAAGTGAACTTAAAGCTGATTTTAAATTATATGATCCCTTTAAATATGTAAATAATAAGTATAACACAAACAACTTTACATTTTACTCAAGTTGTCATAAGATGTGGTCTAGGATAGATTTTTTCTTGATTTCTGAGATACTAATTAATTCTGATCCCTGTGTATCTATACAAGCTAGATACTTATCAGATCATTCTAAAATTACATAAGTTTTAATAAAGACATCAGCAATAGTCTAAGACACAGGGGGTATAATTGGTCATTAAATCCAAATTTATTAAATAAGGAAGACATAATTCAGGAAATTCAAGCAATTCTTAATCTTCTATTAGTTAATTTCTCCAAACAGCAACATACACCCGATATTGAATGGGCGACAACCAAAGCACAAGTAAGGGGGACTTTTATTCAAAAAGCTATGTTTTATAAAAAACACAGGATAGAGAGATACAAAGATTGGAAAATAAAATTAAGGTATTAGATCAAGATTTAATTAGGGATTATAATAAACAAACTGAAACGGAACTATTAAAATGTCAAAAGGATCTTTTTTTGATCCAGAATAGCAGGTTGTCGTTCCATGAACATAAATTATTGGTAAAATATGCTAACCATATTCAAACCCCATCAAAGACTCTAGCTATTAATTAATCAAAAATAAATTCCTTCTCCTCAAATTATATACAGTTAAATATAAAAGATAAGATAAAATCTGAAGATATTATGAATATATTTGATAATTTTTTTTTCTCAAATTTATAGGACCATATTACCTACAAATAAGACTAATAATGATTTTCTACAAAAAAATATTTTTCCAAAAATAGGTGAAAAATATCAAATAGATTTAACCAAACCAATCTCCTCTGAGGAGATAATAGACACAATTAAAAAGTTGAAATATCATAAAGCACCAGGACCGGATGGTCTGACTACTGAGTTTTACAAAACTTTTTGTGATATTTTTGGCAAAATACTTTCACATGTATTTAATTATATAATCAATAATAAAGTTAATGATCCTCACTTTAATGCATCTAGAACAATTCTTATACCTAAAGAAAATACAGACTTTCTAAACCCGGATAATTAGAGGCCTATCTCACTTTTAAATATAGATATGAACATTTTTACCTCTATTTTAGCTAATAGGTTGAAGAAGGTTATAGATTTAATAATATCTAATGAACAGGCTGGATTTATAAATACCAGACAAACTAACGACAATACTTTAACACTCCATACACTCATTTCTTATGCCAGTTATAGGAATTTTAATGTGTATGCACTTATAATTGATGCACAAAAAGCTTTTGACAGAGTTAATTTAAAATTTCTGTTTGATATTTTACCATATTTTGATATACCCTAAGATTTTATTTCAACATTACAAAAATTATATGACAACCCTTATACAACTTTATATATTAATAAAAAATTTTCTAAAAGAATACAAATTAAAAACGGAACTCGTCAAGGCTGTCCTTTATCTCCTATTTTATTCAATTTATATTTAGAACCTTTATTTTTACATTTTAAACAAAATACATATCATAATGCCCCAATAATCTATGGTACTAAAATATATATGGCTGCTTTTGCGGATGACCTTAATATTTACTGTACGACACCTATCTCAGATACCAAGAAAATTTTGAAAGTGGTGGAGGAATTTGCAGAGATATCCAACTACAAAATAAATCTTAAAAAAAACAATTTATTTCCTTTAAAAACGCCAAAACCCTTTTCGCTTTTACCATTGGTAGGACATATTAAATCTGAAGAGAAAATAAAATATTTGGGTATTATCTTTTCCACAGATAATAGAGATTTCTATGTTAATAATGTTAAATTAATTTGGAATCATATATTGTCTGACTTAAAAAGATGGAATAATTTAAAGTTACCAACAATGGCAAAGGTTTCAATTATTAAAATGAATGTACTCCCCAGAATATTATATAATTTTCGAGCTATTCAAGTGTTAATTACTAAGAAATTCTTTAAACAGATTCATACGGAATTGGATAAATTTATATGGGAGCCTAGGAAAACCAGAATATCTTATGGTAAATTGATGACTCCGAAGAATAAAGGAGGGCTTGATTTACCTAATTTTGAATTATATTACTTAATAATAAATTCTAATAGAATTTTAAGAATCACTAATTATGACACAGCCAGTAGTAAATGGTCACCAAATTGGTTGGTTCTGAATTATAAACATGTTGTAAGTTTGGATATTAACCCTAAGGCATTACCCTTTTTAAATAAAGACAATTTTAAATTATACGCTTTAATCGCGCATATTAGATTATACATAACATTGATACAAAACTTTTTTCAATCATTAAATCTCTTGCAACATATGATGACTTTTCAACCCTTTCACAAGAACCCGAATTTGAAAATCAATAATCAACTGATAAATCTTAAAAAATTTCCACTTATAGTTAATTTAACTTTAATTGATATGTACCCCTATCTCTGTTTCTCAATACATGATATTTTAAAGGAGATGAACCTTCCTAAATCTTATTTAATTATACTTAGACAGTTAAAGGATCTTTCTATAAGTTTCTTTAGTGATGTTAGAATTAAGGATGAAGATTTAACCATTTGTTCAAATTTATGGCAAACTCTTATACAAGACTCCAAATATATAACCTCTACATATAAATTGGTAAAAGTCTTGAAATATCAAAATCAAATACTGTTATCAGAATACTGGAGGGAAAAAATACCATTGATAGAAGATAATAAAATATTAAAAGCAATTAATCTAACTACAAAATCAATATCTCTTCAGAAGTTATTATTTACCCAATTGATGATTCTTAATAATGCCTATTACACTTGTCTTAGCCTGCATAAATTCAATTCTAAAAATTTGCCTAAATGTCCATACTGTAATGGTCAAACGGCTATCCTCTTACACATGTTCTGGAGCTGTAAATGCATATATAAACATTCAATTACAAAAGATGGGTTATCAACACTCTACACTTTCTTGGGAATTTATGATCCTACAAATCCCTCTGAATAACTTGGATAAATCCCAAATGATTATACTTATAAATATTTTCTTGTTAATGAAACTTTATATAGCCACAAATTGGTTGAATCCATCCCAAACTTCATGGGATAACGTTAAAGGTTTTCCGATAAAACATATTTTAGCACACAAATTATTAATCAAGGATCATAGGAAAAACATAAATAATCCGAAAATATGGGAGAAAATTTTCAATATTCTGTTGGCTTAATGTTCCGAATCCACTTTAACCCCTGGACATATATATTTAAATTTTTGATTAGCATTGAGTATTTAGTATATTGATAAATGATCTTTTAATATTCCTTGTCAGAAGTTCCTATCTTTTTATATTGACCTTGTTTAATTGATGGAAGCATTCATGTATATAGTGTATATATTTTGTAGTATTGTTCTTATAAGTTTCATTTGAGTATTGTTTGTTTTTCTTGGTTTTCTGTAATATTGTATGATAACTCGGAAAAAATAATAAAGATTGATTATGGAAAAAAAAAAGAAATAGAAATCTGAACAAAGATCAGAAATGGTGGTGGTTAGGGACTTTAGGCTCTTCTTACCCTGAAGCAAAGGTACAGTGTTTGAGGCTAAACACCTGTTGTGTTATGTGGGGGCATTCACACACACAATTTCCCAATCTGTTTCACACATACTCTTCTTACCTGATTGCTCCATACTTTTCTGATCTGTTTCCCGCTCGCACTCATGTTAACGATTACTCCATTCAAGCTAATTTCTCGTTCGCAGCTAGCCAGACATGATGTCAGCATCCTTTAAAAGCCAGTGCTTTTTTTTAGTTAAAAAGCTACCGCACCCAGCAAGCATCCTTAAAGAGCCAACACTTTTTTTTTTTTTAGTTAAAAAGCTACTGCACCCAGCAAGCATCCTTAAAGAGCCAACATTTTTTTTTTAGTTAAAAAGCTACCCCCTTCTAAATAAGTTGTACTGAAATCAGTACAGTGAGTATGCCTCCCAACATCCGTTTGTATGTATGTGTGCGTGCGTGTGTGTGTGTGTGTGTGTGTGTGTGTATGTATGTGTGTGTGTGTGTGTGTGTGTGTGTGTGTGTGTGTATGTGTGTGTACTTAGTTTTGTATAATACATGTCTTTAGATTATCTGTGATTTCTGCATGCTAAATAATCTCATGACAAATTGTATAATCTATTTCTCAAAGAGGGAGAATGTAGATCAGAGTATAATGTGTGTGTGCTATGTCTTTAAGAAGCATGTGAGATTGTGCAGGCATGTATAAATTACAGACACATGCAATCCCTATTACCATTTTGTAGAAGCAGACAGTGAATGTGCATGTATGATCGCAGCAGTTAGTTTGTATACAAGATACTTAGTCATAGTCAATAGTCTCCACAGTAATGTGTTTGTATAGAATTAATTTGCTTAAATAAAACCCACGAAGACTTGTTTATTTGTGTATCAACATGAAAGCAACACATATCCCATAAGTGCACATCATATGAGACGGCTCTACAACAACCATGAAGGGAGGGAGTCAGACCATTGCTAGATATGCCAGCTGCAATCTGTAGCATAGTATTGAAGGTGACAACATGCTCTGATGAACATATAACAATGAAATGATAAGCAGAAGCAGTATACATGCATACATAGTGAAGAAAGTATTATCCTTGTACATCATGAACTATAGTTTGTAGTGGAGAGTACTGGCTACGATATAGTACACTGAATGCCAGCACCTTGCAGAGCTAGAGAATTGGTTTCTCTAATTATTACAGTAAGGAGACCTAGACATTGCCTGCTTTGAACATTATTTGATTGCACTGAAGCACACCTATTCAAATGTCATGCAGCCCAGTGATAGCCATAACAAGGAGAACTACCTTAAAATAGAGTGATGTTGTCTTCCTAGAATAACAAATTGTTAAGGGATCCCAATGGGACATTTACAAAGCCACACCACTCTGCCAGCCTTTTGAACATGTTATCAACAGCCCTGTACTCGCTATAGATGTGTAGTCCCAGTGATTTTTTAATGTTATTTCAAGATGACACAAAGGTAAATGCATTCCATCCTGTGACCAGCAATATATTATGCCCCCTAGCTCTCTGCAGCCTTATTGGTGCTCTCTATTAATAGAATCTTCAGCCTGTGGTGATGTGTGTCCATGACACAGTCCATCAGCAGTTTCCATCATCATTTGTTGCATGATACATAGAATGCCATGATGTGCACCATGCATTGTTGCCTGTGTGCCCTACACCATGCATCATCTTCTGAGACACCTCTCAGTGCATTTTATACCTGTAATGTACACACAACCTCTATATATGATATAGTCTTGCTACAGTGGCATATCTTTCATATACAGTGTGACACTCATATGCCCTCTACATCTACAAGAACAGTTTTTCTGCAGATAATGATATTTCAGTGCTGTGTATGTTACAAAGGGTGCCTGAGGTCTATGAATTCACATGCATTTATTTTAGGTCACAGATAAACACTCTCCATTTATTGCGTATGGAATAGATATGAACCTATATGGAATAGACTTCCCATACATGTCAAGCAGAGCACCTCACCGGCCCTCTTCAAGAGAAATCTTGATGAGTGGATGGGAAATAGAAAATTCAATCCAAAGAAAGGTTTTGCATGTAGGGCAGGTGCAAAAGCCACAAAAGTCAGCACAAAGTCAAAAATAGAGGCCAGCACCAAGAATGATAACTTGGTTTATTCTGAATGTAAAAAAATCAGACCTGTTTCAGCACATTTGCCTTCATCAGTGATGTGTGTCCATGACACAGTCCATCAGTAGTTTCCATCATCATTTGACTCATCAAGATTTCTCTTCATATAGTTTCAAAAAAGAGAAGGGGGGACTGCAGTTGATGAGGGAAAGGCAGTCCACAGCCTACCTTGACCACCAGCTTAAAGGACAGAACCCACAGGGTTAGAGTTGCTGGCGCCATGTCAGTCCAAGCCGGGTCCAAGTGTGGTGTCCCACAGGCTCTCAGTCTGGCCCTCTCAGAAGTACAGGCAACATAGGAGGGACTATGGCTGACAAAGTTTGCAGATGACTGCAAACTGGGAGCCATAGTGGGAAAGTACATCACACAGATATCCTTCAGAGGGTCTCACGGAAACTGATAGCTGGGTGCCAGCCCATGGCCCCTGTTAGGTAACCCCAAGCTACCATAGGTGGCAATTATCAGGGACCTGGGGACCCCAGGTTGACAGTGGCCTTTCTTTTGACCTCACATAAAGTGGTTGGAAAAAGACCTTCTACATTGCCCACCCCTGATCTGAAAGATTCACAGATCAGAGATGAGGTCATTGTTCTCCTGTACTCTTCTTCTTCACTTATCAGACCAATGATCAGTACAATGCCCCATTCGGGTCACCAAACTCCAGCTCTATTCAGTCGCATACCCGCCTGCCTGAAGGTGACCTGTGCCCCTGACATACAAGGCCATGTCAAACCCAGAATTAATGGACATGCTCCACCTCAGAAAATCCAAATCTACCAGATCCACTAGAGCAGCAGCTTACTTAAACCTTAGCGGCTCCTATGCTGTGGAATAAATCCCGTCCCCATGTGGCAGAGCACCTCTCGCTGGCTCTGTTCAAGAAAAATCTGACGGGATGGGGGATGGAAGATTTTTACCCCGGGAATCATCTCTGTGTACTGCTGTGGAGCAGGCGCAAACAACCTATGAACCTATTACTTCATTAGTGGTAATCACTGATGAAGGCAAATCTGCTGAAACCGGTCTGATTTTTTTACATTCAGAATAAACCGAGTTATCGTTCTTGGTGCTGGCCTCTATTTTTAAATATAAAATTCACCACGGAGATCACTCCAGTGGCTATACTCGACAGACGCACTGGGAACTAAGTTCGGGTGGCATGATGCCAGGGTAATCCTATGGGCTAGGCTTGTAAAGGCTCCAGGGCCATTAGCCTAGTACACACCTATGGACCTATGAACCTAATTCTATCATGGATAAGTTTAATCAGATTGTCATTACTAGATATCACAAAATGCATGTAGCAATATTACCTTTTAATGTCTTACTGGACACCTGTATTTTAAGATAACCAGTATAATTTGCATTGTTTTGTTTTATGTATTTTTGGCTGGGGACAGAAATTAGGTCTATTCCTTCCTCCATATCAGACTTAAATAAGAAAAATTCTGATGGATTTAAATTATCCTGTAAAAGGGATTGGCAGAGAGGCAACAGGTGATACAAGTCTAGCTGCGTCTGAACTCTGAAGATTCTGAGCAGCCTTTTGAACCTGCCTGCCTAGTACCAAGATGTTTTCAAAGTCTCAGAGTACAAAAAACAAATCAAATACTGCTAATCACTACAAAAATAATTTAATACTACATTTTAGCAAATTGGCGCCAGGCCTTCACAGTAAATCAGCTATATATCAAAATGTTGGTTTAATGCTATGCAGTGCATGACACAGACAGGACATACAGAAGTTAAGTAAACTGTTATCCAGAATGCATTCATGAACATTCTTCATCCGATAGCAGGGCATGATGACATAACTTAAAAACACTGACAGGTGCAAGTAATGTCAAATCTATTCATCCTGAGACTCAAGATAAGCTCTTTCAGAGTTAAGGCTTAATTAGTGAGACAACAAATTACAGAAAGGATTGCTGCAGTTGGGCATTTTCAATTCATGTTGAAAGGTGAAATTCCTCTTCATCTTTATCTTTCTAGCAGATTCCTGAAGGTTTTGGGCCAAAAGTGACTGGTATTTGGAACTGTTTATAATTTCCTCCACCTTGACTAAAGCCCCAGTTCCAGCTGAAGAAAAGCAACCCCAAAGCATGATACTACCACCACCATACTTCACCGTGGGGGTGGTCTTCTTTTTGGTGATATGAAGTGTTGTTTTTGTGCCAAACATACCTTTTGGAATTGTGGCCAAAAAGTTCAACCTTGGTCTCATCAGACCATAACACATTTTCCCACATGTTTTTGGGAGACTTGATGTAATGTTTTGCAACTTTTCTGCCAGGCCTGGATGTTTTTCTGTGTAAGAAAAGGCTTTCATCTTGCAAACCTACCCCATAGTCCAGACATACGGAGAATATGGGAGATTGTTGTCACATGCAGTACACAAACAGTACTTGCCAGAAATTCCTGCAGCTCCTTCAGTGTTGCTGTAGGTCTCTTGGCAGCCTCCCTGGCCAGTTTTCATCTTGCCTTTTCATCACTTTTTGAAGGCTGTCCAGTTCTTTGCAACATCACTGTTGTTGCATATTTTCTCCACTTTTTGATGACTGTCTTCACTGTGTTCCATGGTATATCGAATGCTGTGGATGTTTTTTGTACCCTTCTCCTGACTGATACCTTTCAACAATGAGATCCCTATGATGCTTTGCAAGCTCTCTGCAAACCATGGCTTTTGCTGTAGCAGGCAACTGAGTAAATGTGAGGAAAATCCTACTAGGAGAGCTGAACTTTATTTGGGGTTAATCAGAGTCTCTTTAATTGATGACAGGTGGGTACCCAAGAAGACTGAATGTTGCAATTAAAATAAAAAAGGTGCTTTAACAAAGTATTAGTTTAAGGGTGTACACACTTATGCAACCAGCTTATTGTGCATTTTTTATTTTGCATATTTTTCCCCTAACAGATTTGTTTGTTTTTCGATTGAATTGTACAGGTTATAGGTCACATTAAAGGTGGGAAATTTTTGAAATGATTTATTGTGGTCTCATTTTTTATATCACAAAAACCTGGCATTTTAACAGGGGTGTGTACACTTTTTATATCCACTGTATATACAAACACGCAAACACTCCCGGGGAAGGCTGGCACAGGTTCTCCAGCTATGCCTCTTCCTGCCAGGCTATAAGGTAGTAATCACTGCCACCAACCACTAATATCACCTACTAATAAGGCCCTTATCAAAGGGTGTCCAGTTATTACTGTGCAATAATATTATCCAAATGGTAAGTGTGATGAACAGCAAGACTTATTTGAAGTGGCTTGGATAGTATCACTATATACATGCAATGTACTCTAGAGCTTAAATTATCTCTACATAAACAGCCACAGTTGAAAGTCTTAAAAATATTTAATAATAAATAAAAAAAACACAAGACAATGTTTCTTACTACACAGTGCTAGTCAAGAGTTCAGAGATCACAGGAAAATGCTTAAAATAATGCAGTAGAATAGTTCTAAAATCAATACAGAAAACAGCTAGTCTAATCTCCCTATTTCCTAGCTATATCTAAGAGCAAACACAGTTCTAAAATAAACTTACATATAGAGCAAAGCAGTGCTGGTGATGTTGGATGTTCTGAAGACAAATACCAATTGCTCTGAGTCTCTCTGTCCTTAAATTGATAGCACAGTACTACTGACTCCTTTCAGATTACATCATTTTTCTTTGGTTCCCAGGCTAACAGACACTCAGAGTTTAGCAGCCCTTTAGATCTTGCACCTGGTCAGGAAGCTACAGCAATAAAATACATTAAACATGCAAATTCTAGCAATTAACTCTGGTCTCAAAACAATAGCAAGAATTCCTTCATTCAGACATCTCAGTTCTGAGTTTTGAGCAATTATACAATGCTTGACTTATCAGCTTTCCTCAGGCAGAGTGCAATGTGGTTACATTTTTGAAGTTCAACATTTAACACCATTTTCTTCCATTTAAGAGAACAAGCCTGTGGCTTATATTAATATTTACAAATGACAGAATTATCTACAAAATTCTATCTGGCTAGGCTGGCAGCCTTCACATATCTTCACATATCCCCCCCCCCCAAGAACTCAAGCTAGTTTTTCAAGTGACCCCTGAGAAACATTGCTTGAGAGGGTTAGGTCTATCTGAGTATACCTTACCTCATTCCCTGTCTTGAGAACCCATCTGCGTTGGCATTGCTACTCCCACTGCAGTGCTGCATTGACATATTATATGCTTGCAACCCTAAGCTCCATCTCTAGTAACTTGGCATTTTGCTGGCTGGCTCTGTTTAACCATGTTAGGGGATTGTGATCTGTCACTACAGTGAATTTTCTTCTGTACAAATACGGCTGAAGTTTCTGCAGTGCCTACACTATGGCTAGACATTCTTTTTCTACAACTGCATATCATTCCTCCCTGGGTTGTAGCCTATGACTGAGATAAACCACTGGGTGCTCTTCTCCCTCTGAAGAAATCTGGCTAAGTATAGCCCCCACTCCATGGTTTGAAGCATCCACCTGCACAACAAATTTGTTGCTGTAATCTGGATTGACTAACACAAGGGGGTCCTCACAAAGCTTCTTTAAGCTTCTGGAATGCTTGCTCACATGCTGTGGTCCACACTACCTTATCTGGCCTGTTTGTCCTTGTCAGGTCTGTGAGGGGAACAGCTATGGTACTATAACTGGGGACAAACTTTCTGTAGTACCCTGCTGTCCCTAAGAATACCCTCACCTGCTTTTTGGTAACAAGTGCAGGCCATGCCTGAATGGCTTCTACTTTGTCAGGTTCTGGCCTGATCTTACCACTCCCCAGTCTATGTCTCAGGTAGGAGACCCTGCCATACCCACCTGACATTGCTCGGCTTAATGGTCAACCCTGCCCTCCGTAGTCTGTCCAGCACCTCCCTGACATGTTGAAGGTGCTCTTGCCAGGAATGGCTGTAGATGGCAATATCATCTATGCAAGCAAGGGCAAACCCTCCTGCTCCTGCTAGCATATAATCTATCAGCCTCTGGAAAGTTGCTGGGGCATTCTTCATCCCAAAGGGCATCTTTGTGAACTCATACAAGCCAAAAGGATTCACAAAGGCTGACTTCTCTCTAGCACTGGGAGTCAAGGGCACCTGCCAATAACCCTTGGTAAGATCAATGGTCGTAAGATACTTAGCCCCACCCAGCTGCTCTAGGGCCTCATCTGGCCTAGCCATGGGGTAAGCATCTGACTCTGTGTGACTATTTAATTTCCTGTAGTCCACACAGAACTTGGTACTGCCATCCTTCTTTGGCACCAGCACCACTGGGGAGGCCCAGGGATTGTTGGACTCTTGAATTACCCCTAGTTCCAGCATTTCCTGTATCTCCTCCCTCAAAGTCAGTTTGACTCTTTCAGGCAACCTATAAGGGGCCTGTCTAATAGGCCTTTGGGGTTCTGTATCCACCTGGTGTTGCACCAGGTGGGTGCACCCTGGTTTCCCAGTGAACATGTCCCCAAACTCCTGTAACACTGCTCAGATTTCTTGAAACTGGGTAGGAGATACTACCCCTTCCACTGAGGTGTCAGTCCGAGCCAGCCTCACTGAGGAGATCAGTCACTAGATCTCCCTCAGACTCCTCCTGCAATCCACTGCAAATACTTAGCACAAGGGGTCCCCTATCATGGCAAGGTTTCATCAAGTTAGCATGGTACAATTTGTGCCCTTGCCTCCTCCCTAGCAGTTCTACCATGTAGTTAACATCACTTACCTTTCTTACCACCTTGTACAGTCCTTCCCAGGCTGCTTGCAGCTTGTTGTGTCTGAAAGGAATGAGAACCATTACCTGCTGCCCTACAGGATACTCTCTAGCTCGAGCATTCCTGTCATACCATACCTTTTTCTGTTGTTTGGCTTCTGCCAGGTTCTCCTGGGCCAAGCCCATGAGTTCCCTGAGCCTTGTCCTGAGCCTTGTCCTGAGGTTTAGGACATATGCCACAACCGACTCCTGTTGGGGTTCACCCTCACCCTCCCACTCATCTTGAATTAAATCTAGAGGTCCTCTCACCCTATGCCCATACAGCAACTCAAAGGGTGAAAAACCCATGGATTTCTGGGGAACCTCTCTGTAAGCAAACAACAGATGGGGCAAATATTTGTCTCACTCCCTCTTAAACTGGTCTGCAAATGCCTGTAGCATGGGCTTGATTGTAGAGTTTAACCTCTCAACAAGACCGTTAGTCTGGGGATGGTAGGGGGTGGTCTTCAGGTGCTTCACCCTGCAGTACTTTCACAGACAAGCCAGCCGGTCTGACATGAAATTGGCACCTCTGTCAATCAGTATTTCTTTTGGGAAACCTACCCTGCTGAAAATCTCTAACAAAGCATTTGCCACCTTTTCTGCCTCAACGGAGGACAAAACCACTGCCTCAGGGTATCTTGTAGCATAATCTACTACCACTATGATATACTTTTTCCCATTGGAACTTGGGGTACTCAGAGGCTCCACAATATCCATAGTTGCCCTCTGAAATGGCTCCTCAATCACAGGCAAAGGCATCAAAGGAGCTCTCACCTTGTCTTCTGCCTTGCCTACCTTTTGACACTGCTCACAGGTCCTGCAGTACCTTGTTACATCTCTGCAATTCCAGGCCAATAGAAGTTCTGCATAATATGTCTGTGCATGTTTTATGCCCATATGACCTGCTAAGGGAATATCATGGGTTATGGCTAGAAGTGCCAGACAGTAAGCTCTAGGAACTACCAACTGCTGTATCCTCTCCCCTTCTAGCCCTCCTTCAGGGGTCCACTCTTTATAAAGTAAGCCTTTGTCCCAGTATACAGATTCCCCCTTCCCTTAAAAATCAGGTGCCTCACTAGCTACCTGCCTCAGGCCTTGCAATGTAGGGTCTGAGAGCTCAGCCTGTCTCAATTTTCTCTTTGCAACCCTTTCCAATTCCCCTTCCACAGGACGCCTGGCATCCTCTGACAGCGGTGCTTCACTGTCAGCCTGGGTACTACTACTCACTTCTACCTTTGCGTTCACTCTGTCCCAGGGAACATCAGTACCCATAAGCAGCTGTGGCTCACCTTCAGTCTCACTGCTACAGAGTAGCTCCTCCCAAAAGTAGCCACCTCACCAGTCCTGGCTGCAGTATGCAGTCTGTCTGTGTCTCCCCAGGCTACCCAACCCACATGCTTGTCTCAAAGCCTGACTGCATGTAACTGCATAAAGACATGGTACTGCCTCATGAAACTCCTTCCCAGGACATCTGCAGGATGGTAGTTTGGTACCTCTGTTGTCTCAAGACAACTTACTATTTACATTTTTTTTCCCACTTACTGGCTCTCTCACCTTTTGTTCCCCACCTTGCCTCCCTGGACCTCTGTATGCCACATGGCCCCATTGGTTGCATTCAAAACATTTAACCCTAGGTCCTGGACATGTACTTGGACAGTGGCTTCCCCTGCCACTGGCAGATTCTGTTGGGGCAGTCTGAGCTGCCTACCATGGGTTCCTTTAGACCCATGGGCAGTACTGGGGGTCCCTTTCCTGTGCAGGGATGCCCTGCTTGCTAGGTATAGGTCTCCCTTCTTCCCCAACTCCTCTGAAGTAGCACATTGTCTATCAGCTAACCAGATCCTCATGTCATCAGGCAAAGTGCTAAGGGCTTGTTCCCTCACCAAAAGGTCTGCAGCCCTTCAAAAGTGGTGACCTGGCATCCACTAACCCACCTATGAAAATAAGTGCTCAGTTCAGCAACATATTCACACACACTTTCATCTGCCTTGCATATATGCTCACAAACCTTTTTCATATAAGTTTCAGGTCTTAGCAGGTCTTAGCTTAAAAAAATCTAACAAACAGTTCTCAACAGCAGTATAATTAAAACAGTCAATGTCAGACATTTTGGACAAAATAGTTACAGCTTTACCACTTTAGCTATTGTCCATGTTGTACAAACTATGGTGTTAGTGAAAAAGTGCTGATGTGATAAACAAGTGCTTGTTGTTGATGAATGCTTTCAGCCAAATAAGTAAAATATTGGATGATGTGGGGAAATCTATTGAATGTTAAGTTTTAGGCAAAATAAACCATCAAGGAGGCAGTGTGCATTGTTATGACAAATATTTGCAAAAAAAATATCACAGCAGTTTTCTTTTCATGCACCTTAATAATAACTCTGGTCTTTGGTAGGAATGTCCCCCCAAAATGCTTCTAAGTATGATATTCTGCATTTATTTATTGAGATTTCTGTTACAGAGGAATTCTGATTCCAGATAGAAGTCATACAAAAAAATCTGTACCATAGATAGTGAAGGAAAGGATTTAGTTCACTTTACTCCTAAAAGTGACACAGGGAAGGAAGCTTTTTATCACTCCTCTAAAGCAATGATGGTCAGTCTTTCCATATCAGTAAGCTGTATAGGCTATCCTCATATTAGCTTGAAGGTTGCAAATTCTGGTAAGCACCCTAGTCTCACAGGAAGCCCACCCCTACTCCACAAAATGGCATGATATTAACAAAATAATATTGACATGGCTTCCAGAGAAGGGTGTTCAAAAACAAGTGAATGAATTTGAAACAAAGAATGTGTCTTTTTATGAAGTAGGATGATGCAACAACTGGCAGCTTACCTCATAAGTGAACATAGAGTAAGGGAGAAGAGGTTTGTTGATGTCTTTCACAACATCTTATTGACGATAGTTGCACAGGAGTTTGTAACATGAGCAAGATGCCATGTGAAAGCAAAAGATTAGTTTTGTACTATGACTGAGAATGGCTTAAGGATAGTTAACAGTGCTGCCTATGTGAATAGTGCATAAAAGCTGAGAGGCATTATCATAAAGGGCCGAAAGTTTGCAGCACATTGGATAATAATATACAAAATCATAGTTTGCTTTGCATATTCCCTTTCACATAAAACAACATAAACATTCTCCATTGATGAGCAAATCTCACCAGTATAAAATGAGTAGAGTGACTTATTGGCAGAATCATTAAATAGTAAACATACTCCTTTATCCAAGCACGTGTTCATCTGAGCATTTTATATCTGGATATGGTATACAAAACAGACACATAAAGGAGGCCAGAGGGCCACATGTATACTCCTGTCCTAAGGTTGGCCACCACTGCTCTAGAACAATGTGGGATTATAACATCTCTCTCTGTCTCTTTCTCTCTAGCACTTCTTGAAATCATTTAGTGGCATTCAGATGTAGGAACATTTCTTGCCCAGTATGTCAAGGGGAAATAATCTGTGGGAGGAATGGATTCAATGCACTGATATACTCATATTAGAGATGTTATTAGTTTATCATTGTAGTGATGAAGCATTTTCTTTTAACAAAGTGGGTAAAGTCAAGAGCATTTGGGTAAAGAGCAGATTCTGGTCACTAACAGAGTTTACTTCTTAATTAGTAACAAAGTAGTAATGGAGGATATAAGAGTGTCAGAATAAAGTTGCTTCAGAATGAGGAATTAGCATGTTTTCAGCTGCACTTTAAGTTGATTACAGGATACAAAAGGGAATAAAGTGCAATTTAAGCCTTATATAATAAATGAGCATGCCCATGATAAGGCTGTCAAAGTAACAAACAACCCCATTACAAGGAGGTGCAATTGTCCATTAATGTTAAGGCTGTGTCTAGAAACCTACAGTATAATTCTGATGCATTGCTCCACCTTCTCAAGCAAGTTACTAAATCTGCAGCACTATCCAGAAATGAATCCTGTCCTGCATTGTTTCTTGTTTAAGATATATTTATGTGTTGGTTGTGCAAATGTGTAGAAACATTGTTAAGTTACTGGCATGGGGCAATTTAAAATTTTACCATTCATGATACAGAGATAACAGTGTACTTTTTACTGCCAACCCAAAGACATGTGGCCTGATAGCTTAAAGTGGAACTGTCTCCTGTTCTGCAGTTTATAACTGATAATGCTGGTTGCCAATGCTTACAGGTTAGGCAGCTATAAGTAATAGATGCATAAGTATTGTATCTTATTAGTCTTAACATAACTTAAGGTAGGTATATGCTTCACTCCTGATAAGACCACAGTCTAATCTGACACTAACTGGGCAAGTCAGTTACCATTTTGCTAGAGAACTTGGATATTCTTACTCCAATCAGTCCTCTGTGAAGCTAGACCCACAGTGACTCTAGAGATGAGAAGGATTCTTGACTGCACTTATTGGACAGCATTGCCATTGATCTGCATCTGCTTGCATTAGTCTTTTCCTCATGCTATTGGATGTTTGAAGACATCAGACACAGCAGCAGCAGCGCACTCTTCTTTGTCATGTTAATGTGATCTGCATAGTTGTACAGTAGAAGAGTCTGTTTCTATGTTAATGGTAGTGCGTGACAATAGGAACATGTTTGAGTACCACTAATTGAAAATCTAGGTCTTGAATGTTAATTACATGTCTGCAAGCAGATGAAACTAGGAGAGCTCTGATAATATTCCAGTCTTTGATTGCTGTGATGTTTTTGGTCTAGAGGTCTTCAGCTGGAAAGCTAGCTCAGGACTATTTACAAAAATTGTTTGCCATTCATCATAAGTATGTACTAGGCTAATGACCAACAGGGCCTTTATAAGCCTAGCCCTGCAATCCAACCCAGTTGCATCCCTAAGTATCATGGGTATGTTAGTTAGGAATTATCTAGAGGTTAGGTGGGAGCATACCTCTCAACTGTCCAGATTTTTGTAGAATGTCCGGATTCTTGCCTCATATTTTTAGTCTGTTTCTCATAAATTTTTTGGTTTTCTATACAATCATTGAGGATTAAAGTCAGAAAATAATGACATACATTTGACTTCATTCCCTCCATAAAATTTATGCTAATGCAAAGCTTGTTATTCTATCAACTTTCTAAGTTTATAATAGCAACATGTAAAAACTGTTGCTATTTTGGGCCACCAATATTTATGGCTTTGTCCAGAATTCTTGTGCTAAGACATTGAGAGGAACATGTGTGGGGGAGTGTGTTAGTTTGGGCATTACTGTCTGCCTCTGTCTATAAAAAACATAGGGGCTAGACCAAGAGTGAATTTCTGATTTCTCTCCCATTGCTCAAAGTTACACTTAAATGGGGTTAGGGATGGACTGTGCTTCACATGGATGAGGAGCCTTTTCCAGAGAATGTTGATCCTCTAAGACATATATCTGTCTCGCCAAAATGTCTTATTTATGTCACGAGCTAAATTTAAATCCTTGGATCTAGTAGTTCTGATGTTGTTTGTTTTGCAGATTTGCAAAAGTCCATCAGAGGTGGATTCACGGATGGCTTGTATGCCAGGCATAGATCATCTCTTAGGTATGTAAACTAAGAAAGGATGATGGAATAGGCTCTGGTTAATAAAGACATTTTTATTAGGTTCACATGCATACTCCCTGCATAGGAGGTATAGTGGCATGTTTAGGTCTGTACATAGTCACATTGTTGGAAGTTTGTTAGTTTTGGAGACCTTGGGCAATGACTTTCTCTGTAAGCAAGCTACAATTACTGCACTGCTAGAAAGATAACAGTCAAAAGATCACCAGTATGGAAGCCACCATTTATATCAATAGGAATCAGGTATGCTTTGCTAATGAAATGAGGTTTTGCCTCTCAGGTGTAGATGGACTTTATTTCTACTTTTAGATACATCAGTATTCAGTTAATATTAATAAGTCTAAAAAGCTTCCATTATGATATCTTGCAATTGTAATGCATGGATATGCACAAGCTCAATCTTACAATCTGAAAACCTATTTAGTTAGGGGGGTGGGGGAGATGAAGTCCCCAACTTGGATGGGTTTGACATGCTTTGGTGTGTTTTTTTAAATGCTGACCAACTGCTTCTTTTCCCAGATTAAAATTCCAGTGATATGAACATTTGTTTCATAGATTAGTACTAGGCTAACTGCCCTTGCGAGCCATTTTAAGCCTAGCCAATTATCCCTTGTGAGACTCAAACCCTTCACCTTGTATTTGTAAGGCAAACACCTTAACCATTAAGCCACCCCCCCCCCAATGGAATTAAACATTCGGTGTTGTTATCTCAAATAAATGAAATTCGGGTAAGTGAACTTTCTTTCATCTGATATATATATATATATATATATATATATATATATATATATATATATATATATATAGGTCTACTTCATATCTGAGAAAACCCATATAACTGAATTACATATCGAGATGAAATCCACAAAATACCACATCATCAAAAATTAAAATTGTCGAAACCCACATTATCAAAAACTCCTCCCCAAATGTCTCCAACCAATCCATCCACCTATCTCTCAATAAATAAAACATTCAAAACCTTCTGTTACACCTACATCAAAACATAACTTACCATACATCGAAACCACAACTTCCTACAAGAAAAACATCCCATAATTCTTCACACACTTAAAGAAACACCACATAAAGATTTCATTAAAACATACCATGCAGTAAGAACCAATGAAAATAAAATAGCAAACCTATTTTTCTTCCTCCATTCCCCTGCACCCCTACACCCCCCAGAAATTAAATATACCAACTCTGAGATCACACTATCCTACACATACATTGCTTCTTTTTGATAATGTGGGATTCAACAATTTCAATTTTCGATGATGTAGTGTTTTGTGCATTTCATCTCGATGATATGTAATTAGATTATATGGGTTTTCGCAGATATGAAATAGACCCATATGTGTGTGTGTGTGTGTGTATATATATATATATATATATATATATATATATATATATATATATATATATATATATATATATATATATATATATATATATATATATATATACACACATATATACACACACACACACACACACACACACACGCACACACACACACACACACACACACACACACACACACACACACACACACACACACACCATCTCCATGGTTATTTCACATTGCAGAAAGGAGAAAAGAAGAATGTGACAACAATAGTGTGCAACAACACTCTTAGGCAGTAAGCACTCTTTTTTCATCTTATGGGACCAAGTGAGTTTTGTTGTCTCACACATTAAGGATGTGGTGAGTTATTTAAAAAACATGATGAAGAGATGCAAAGTCCTTATTCACATGAAATAACATAATGCTAAAATACTGCTACTTCCAGAAACATACCTAGCCCTTCATGAACATAATAACCTAAATAACTCTGGTAATAAATCAGTAGTTTCTTTTTTATGATTTTCTGTGACTGTACCAAGGTTGGAATCTTAGCAGGTCATTCAGTTATTGTCGATAAAGTAGACATTTGGCATGGCAATCTGGGAAGAATATTTAAATGCATTGTATCCAGATCTAGGTATGTAATCATTCCACTATACTCAGAACTCACTAAGCAGGCCATTGAGTATAGTGCCCCTTCCATTATGTTTTTGCCCAGGCACTTGTCACAACTGCAATGACCACAACACTTTCAAACTAAAAAAAACAAAGGCTTAAATTGTAAAAACTATACAGACTGCCTCAAAGCTTTATCCCTCTTCTCAATATCATACAGGCTATTAAGAGGCAACCTGCGTGTCATGTATAGAGCTTCAGCAAACCCTATTCTGTCAGACCTATTACACATTCATGTGCCCAGTGGTATCTGTGACAAAGGGAAATACTGCCAACACAGCTATCTGGAATTTTGTAAGTAATTATATGTCATTTGTGAATATCAGCATAATCTATATAAGATGTTAGCATTACAACTGTATTAGAATTGTATGTCATGTGTATATCAAACTGGTCTGTACAGACATGTGTCTTAAAAAGGTACTTTATAAAGTGCTTATGCTTAAAATGTAACCACAGTGTGCCCTACTGGAAAAGAACAGAAATGTACATGCACTATTGCAACTGTTTAAATGTATATATTTTAACAGTAGAAACTGGAATAGAGGAGGTTAACTTCAGAAAAATAACTGAAATTAAATTACTTTATGGTTAGTCCATAAAAGATGGTATCTTTCAGTTTTCAATGCTGCTAAGAAACATAATGTTCGTACTATGAAGCTGTCTGTATTTTCTTCAGAGTGAACTAATTACTACTCTGAAAGTATGAAGGAATGCAATTGTTTTATGACTTCCAGCACCTGCCAAAGATCTGAGGTATAGGTATTTTCACAGGTAGATATTTTTCTTTATTTATTTGATACTGTCCTGCAATGTTGTTTTAAATATTTCCTGTGATTTTGAACTCTGATGTCACTGTGAATATATACTGAGTATTTTCTTATTCTTTTATTATTTATTATTAAATATATTTAAGCCTTTCATTGTTGCTGATCTGTCTAGTGATATTTAAGTTTTGGGAGTACTTGCATATGTATTTGGTGACACTGTGTGGGCCACTCCTAATGGCCTTGCTCTTGGTCAAACTACCATTTGTATTAATATTCTTATTACCCAATAAGATTGAGCACTCTTTGTTAAGGGCCTTAAAGTGACTGATAAGGAGTTGGCTGGTGGTAGTGATAACTACCTTATAGTCTGGGCAAAAGGGAGCATAGCTAGGACACCTGTGCCGGCCTTTCCCAGGTGTGTGTGTGTGTGTGTGTGTGTGTGTGTGTGTGTGTGTGTGTGTGTGTGTGTGTGTGTGTAAATCAAACCTCAAAAAGTATGTGTGTCAGCTACTTAGGTAAGGACATGAAGCACCGGTTGGACAGAAAGAGTGCTGGAGATCTTGGCTTGGCTACCTAGATGAGATCTCAACTCTATAGCTGTGCCAGTGGGGAGCCTTAATGGAGATCTGAAGAAAGATAGAGAAACCAGGTCCAGACTGACTGTGGTCTCTGTGTGCTCTTAAGGGAAATTGTACTTGATGCAGAGAGAAGGATCTGGAAATACTGTGTGTATACCTATTATCCTCTTAGTGTATATCCCCCATTGTTACCAGTGGTGAAGATTGAGGCTCCTTGAGTACTGGTCCAGTGGTGGGTCATCACAGTATCATAAATGCTGACTCAAGGGATCTCAATTTCTTTTGCAAAATAAATAGAACTTATTAGGGGGACAGCTATATATCACAGAGAATACTGCTTTTATGGATACATATTTCACTCTACATAAAGCAAAGTACTTATCTTACTCTATTCAAATGTAACTCAGATGAATGGACGGGTAACCGAAAATTCATCCCCAGTTTAGCATCCCTGTGTCTCATGATAGGGAAAATGTAAATATACCAACATATTCTTGTTCGACACTTTTATGGGTAATTTGGGTAATTTGTATGCAGAATATAAGGGCTAAAAACTACATGGAACTGTAAGGATAGGCTTAAGATCCCCACAAATAAATAGCCTAGTAAGCACTTTTTAAAGAATAACCAGATGTATAAGTTAAACTTTATAGCAGTGTTTGATTTAGATACTGCATTTTTTTAAGTTAAAGAACAGCATTTTTCTACTGGGTTGTCCAGTAAGCAACAGGATGAGGATATGCATTATGCATCATACCATGAACAACCTAGTCATGCTATCCTGCTATATGCGATATTTTGGGTTTCATTTTCATCGGCTTTCGTTATTATGGATATTTGGCATGCTGGTCTTGATGTTGTAAGTCTTGATCATGTTTTTACACAATCTTCTGAAGGAGACCCTATAGGATACATCACCTGTATGTAGTACTCTGACCAAGATAAGGCAAGAATAAAATGTTTAGACAGGATATATTTACTGACGTCTTGGAATAAAATAGAACAAACAAAAAAGTACTTGAATTGAAAATCTAATTAAGATGGGTTTTGAGCACTAATCCTTCTGTCCTCCATATAATAAACAGGCTGCTTTTACTCTTAACATTCTTCTGGATCAGAATCTGCCCACTGTCTCTCCATTCTAAAGAATTCAGATTTCAACCTCATCTTTATCCTCAGTACAGAGATCCAGAAAGGAATATAATTAGCTGCCCACAAATGAAAGTACATTTTCAAATAATTAAGGCAACAAACAAATAAAATTACATTTGTGCATGGAGCACCTGATGTGCCCTACCCCACCCCAACTGCGTTCTGTGTCCATATCATACCCTGTCAGGAAATGAACCTGTGGCCACCACTGCTCAAACTAGCCAACAATAACTTCTAGTGACCCAGGATAAAGGTTTTATGTTCTCGTTTATCTATCCAGTCATCCAAGAGTGAACTGGCATGAATGTCAGACTTCTATAACTTCTACACGGAAATCTTTCACTAAACTATGCTTTCATCATCTATATATCTTACTGTGTATTGTAATTATAATTAAAATAAGATAATTTTCTGAGTATTTTCTAATTGTTGCATCACTACATTAGTTTCTTCCCCACCTGCTCAACAGCTACGTCTTAAAATCTACAGATCTGTATATAGGTTGTGGTTCCTGAAAAGATTGAATGTAAGTATGCAGGTGAGAGTGGAGCAGTTACCCCAAGTAGAAGAGGCTAATGTTCTTACTTTCTTGTTCAGAAGAGAGGGTAGAAGTGATTAGGAGGTTAAACAGTGGGTGAGATCAGTGGCAGAAGTACTGCAAGAATTGCATTTGGTTGCACTTCTGAAGAAAAAGCTGAATCACAGGATGAAGCCCTCAATTTACCATTCCATGTTCCTATCTTTACTTATAGTCAGGAGCAGTGACTAGTGACTGAAAGGATAAAATCATGGATACCAGTGGTAGAAATTAATTTTCTTTGTAGAACTGCCTTGCACTTATTGCAGATGCTAAATCCTGAAGTGATAATATGTGGATACCTCTGCCAAGGATATAGGTTTGATTCTGTTCACCTTAATTTGCATTTGTGTGACTCTGAGCAAAAAAGAGAGTCACCAGCTTTGTTGTTTGATTTAGTTAAGGAGACAGTTAGTTTATTTGCAGAACAGTAAGCTTAGGTTTTTTTATATGGAATCAGGATTAGGAAAGATGTGGGTGTTGTTAGAAAGGTGCGTAATTTAATCAGACAGTCCTTCTGGGTTGCCTCTAAAAAGGAACAGACATATCTCTTGGGCTTACCTGGTCAACAAATAACTAAAATTAAAAAAAAATGAAAATGCTAGACTCTTGTGTCAGAGAAAAGACCCCCCCTGCCCAAGACAAGAAACTCTTGGAAGCCAACCATTGTTGAAAGGAACTGGTTGAGATGGTTTGGCAGCCTAGTAATGGTGCTTCTTAGGTGCCCCTAGCAGAAGGCATACCAGACATGTTCAGTGTGACAAGGCCGCAGGCTGTGACCTCAAGGGGAGATTATATTGTTCAGCCCATGTGGGAATGCCTGGGAATCCCACAATATGACTGAAGGACTACTGTTGGAGTAGACTCAGGTTTGTCCTACTCATCTTGTTACCACCATGACCCTCACCATAATAATCTGTTTAGAAAATGGGTGGCTAGAAGGTACAACTTCATATTTTGAAAACTTCTCTTTGGGTTTAGAATTACATTTAAGTAGAATGTAGCAGACACAAAGGGAAAGTACAAAATGTAAAAGTTTAATATTACTATCAAGTCAGTACAAACTACTAGATAACTGTAATTGCTGTCTATGATACAAACTACTAACTACATATGTTCTACTTTAAAACCTTTTCCAAATGCTTTCACATAAATCTAATTCTGATTAGCATATTTTGAAAGAGCAAAGCATTCATAGAAAATCAACGCCAAACATCTAATAAAGTATTATAATCAGTAGCAACATGGCAATAAAAAAGTTTAGCAATTAACCACAACTGGGTGTGGGTATCACAAGATTTACCAGCGGTTGGTGTGGTTTGATCACGAGGGCAAACTCAGTTAAAATTTGAATTAAATAGCAGGTTCTGTCACTGTATGGTTTCAGAGTAAGTATAAAGCTGTATTGCCTTATTTTAATGACAAACAGAAATCCTCAGCAATTTGCCAGAAAATCAAAAAATTTACTTGGTATAGGACAAAAAAATAATAAAGGAAGAAAATATAGGATGTTCTGTAAAAGTCTAGGCAGTTGACAGGCATGGCTACCAGTAGTATGAGCGATCATATTACTGGTAATCATAAGGTTCAACTGTGCAGACTTTTGCAGAATGTCCCTTATATTTATCATAGTTCTGCCTGTCCAACAAGAAATGTTTCATTAGTTGGCTAAAACAGTGTATCCCAAAAGAAAGCCAGCCACTCAACAAGACTTCAACAACTGGACTTCTTTCTATTGGGATATGCTTGATTTACAATAGACCCAGTAATTGAGTGCATGCTTTTGAATACTAATGGCCATTTATTGTATAATATACAATGCATTTCTTCATGTTTTACCATCTTTTCTTAACAAATTCACACATTCATGTTTATAGAACAGTATTGCTGCAAGATGTCAGCACTAGATAACCTTCCAATAAAATACATTGTTCTGCAAAATCTGTTATTCTGGAAAACACTGTCCATCACTCATCAGCAAAGCCCAAAGTTCTATATTAATGATTTCCATAAATAACAATGTTCCTAGTAGAATACTGGGGTGTACTCATTCGTTGCAGTTGTATCATGTGTGCAATATGTATCATCTTATCTCTAGAATCCAACCAGGAATAGCATGGAATATATTAAAAAGGAAAAGAACAGCTAAATGCTATAGGCATATTTATTTTGTAAGTCAGTGCAATAAAAGAGAAGGATCAAAGACATTTTGCAGTGTTAGTTTTTCCTCAGGAAACAGAGGTACAGGAGAAATAATGTACTGCTGTTTTGTGTTCTTGCAGAATCTGAATTTTACTAGCAGGAGGTTCACTAAGTCTGCTTAATAAGAACTGATCTGCTTCAGAGGTTGCCCTAGGACTGCAGAAGTTCAAGTGAAAGTGTCACATCTTAACATGTTTAACGAGTCCAAAAAATCTTCACAGTTTGCTAGCTAATGTCATTTCTTAACAGAAACAAGTGGAGTATGGATATGCACTCCATTAGCTCGTAGAAATGTAGAATTTCCATAATGTGATTTGTCACATCAGTAGCTTCCAGTCTACAGTGTTAATACAGATGTGCAGTCTTTTCTCTTTCGTTTTTTTCCTTTCACATCCCCTGCACTACTTTTTGTGATTCTATTGCACTTACCATGTATATTCATGAACCCTTTATATTTTACCCCATAACTTCAAATGACAACTTGACAAATAATTTCACCACCCTTACACCAAAGCAGTATAGACTCAAATTTGATCAGAAGTGTATTGTCATTTTTTAAAGTAAGCTGCCTTGCTGCATTATGTAATGCACCATTTACTTTATTAAGTGACTGAAATGTTCTTTCTTGCAGTCTTCCTATTCCATGGCATTACTGTGATGCATTCTTGGGCGTGATCTTCAGCTTGACTCTTTTATTCTATAGTTCAGATTGCACAACTGTAGACAAATGTTCTAAGCAGGACTGTCTTAGTGATATATTTATAGCAGTAGCATCACATTCCTCAGTCTGTGACACTTCATCTCTCTATTTTGCCTAATATCCCATCAGTTATTTCAGCTGCTAGTCCATGATACTTAGCCATTTTTATTGAATTATTTAATTATTTATTTTGCTACCAAAGATAGTACAACTGGACAAGAAAAGTCCCTTTTCTGTTAATGCCCCAGAGAGAAAAGTTCAAAACAATAAGCATAAAAATGCATACAGTAATGTTGTAATACATAGAGTTCTAGGGGAAACACTGCGGTAAAAACAGAGACAATATGCAATAATGGTCTAATACAAAAGGTTCTAATGAAACACAACATTAAAAATACAAACAACATAATGTAATTGTCTAATATGTAAAATTCTATGAAACCATGCTATTAAAATAAAGGTCTATGAGGGTGATATTCAGCTTATCCAGCATTAAAATAGTGAAACTTTCTGTTACAAAATGGATAAAAATGAGGTAAGGTAAATAAGGGGAAACATTAGGAAAGTGGGAAAAGTGGTAGGGAGAGATGAGAAGGAAAAGTGAGATAGTACAGCTGTGTGATCAACTTGTAGTGCATGCTTAAGGCGTCTACAAGCCAGGCATCTTAAAGGTACGGCACTGGCTTCACGGTTTCAAATTACCCTGTGAGGTATGTGAGCATGGCCAGGAGTCAGTCCAGTGTTGTTTTTATTTGGGTTTGAAGACTTCTAATGTCTTCATTTGTTTTAGTGGAAGCGGTAACCTAATTCTTAGGGCTCCAAACCTGATTACTACTACCAGGCAATACCTATTCATAATGAAAAATAGTATCCACTGTATCATATTCAGCATTTAAAACTGTATCCAATTCACACAACATTGTGTAAGTTTCATTTTAGGTGCTTTACAATAGATGATTTTACCCTTACCCATTTCAGTTTTGTTGGTGAGTGCTAGTTACTTTTGAATGTGATAGTAGGAAAGAGAAGACCCGTGTTCATGTGGTTATCGTACCTTATATAGTATTTTACACTTTATATTCATGCTACATTCCAGAATCAAAAGGCTTAGCACAGTTGTCCCACTGTTTCAGAGGTTGTAACCCTAGTAACATCCTTTATCAGGGGTTGGTGGCAAGCCTCAGGAGATGAAATGCTGGTCAAGGTGGTGGGCATGATTAAGTATGCGAAAAGAAAAGAATCACAGATACGTTCCACACTTTTAATAAAAAACAATAAATACTTCCAATAGCAAAGCCTTTGGGTTTCCCCTTCTTCAGTGCTTATAAAAAATCAATTAAAATATTTAATTTAAATAGAGAAAGAACATAAGACATGTGACACAGCCAACCAATAAAAAACAGATAAAAAATCTTCATTATAATACTTAATGCAATTTCTGTTGCTTCTTGCATAATATTGGTTTGAGACTTACTGCACCATTCAGACCAGGATACACATCTGCTTGAAGTCTTAGAATTCAAGAATTTTAATATTCTCAAGAATAGTATTCATATCACCCCCCCCAAAATTTTTACAAATTGCCTTAATGATTCTAAACTTGAATGTATGCTCAATATTATTATCAGCTATATGCTTAGCCAATGCATTAGATTGAATGCCCCTTCTAATCTCCGATTTATGTTCAATTATGTGATCTTTCAATTTCCTACTACTTTTTCCAACATAAGACGAGGGATATTTTTTGCATGTGGCCAGATATACTATCTGATGTATTATAATTAGCATAACAATTAAATACATATACATTCTTAGATGAAGGATGAACAAACTGTGTGTTAGTAAAAATATCTGCACAACAACTAAAATTCTAACAAGGGAAAGTTCCTTGTTTTGAGTAAGTATTATTTTTATTATTAATCAGGTCTTTAAAGCATAATCTCCTTCTAAGAGTCCTCTCATTTCTATATGCAAAATAAGGTTTTTTCAGTAATGGACACCTCTTTCGGCTTTTCCCGGTTAGGAGTCACCACAGCGGAACTCCGGTCCGCTAATGATTGGCACATATCTTATTTTATTTCTCCTTTCATTAGGGTTATATACACAGGCTGTACCACTAACATAGGGGGCCATATTACCCATTCTTCATTCAATAACTTCATTCATAACCTGACTGACAGCTTCTTCATTGTATCCCCTTTCAATAAACTCAGATGCCATCTCCTTCATCTGATGAGTATGTTTCATTACGGAAATCGGTCATCCTGAGGCTAATTGAATTCCTAACTTCATTCGGACAGTGAGTGACTAAGCTGAGCTGACAGCTGAGAGACTGAAGTTCAAGTGACTTTACATTTTTACTTTTTTTCTTGGTGGTATGTAATGTTGTTTACTAATACTATGCCAATGCCATTTGCTGTAACAGTTTTATAATGTACAAAAGAGCAAGACAAAAAGCAGTAGAAATAGACTATACATTATGTCTGTCTGGTACAGGATAATTTATTGCTTCATTTCACATGTATCTGTATTGTATGTTATATAACAAGAGAACCTGAAAAACTCATTGCAGTCCTATTAATTTCAGAAGAAATCAGAAATGGCATGACAGACTTTAATTGTAAATAAAACAGCAGCAAAAAAAATGCACATAGTCTACATTATTGTAGTAGGCATTAAAACTTCATGGCTTTGGATTAATTAGCTGAATATTTAAAAGTGTGGATGAAGGACTTATAACTATAGTTACTGGCTGATTAGAAGGATTTAGAAATGCTGAGCCATAGGTGTTAGCAGAAAGACTTTGGACTGGAGTAATTAGCTGCAACTAGGACCTCAGCAGCTATAGCCATTTAATTCCTGGATTTGATCACTTAATAGGCATTAAAGCTGCTCAGGTACGTGTTAGAAAAACTGATACTACTACTACTACTACAGTCACCACTGATACATGTAATTCTGAGTACTGTAATTGTAATAGTAATTCTGTCTGGAAATCAGAAGTATTGTACATGTCTATTTCTGAGCTGTTCTTACCTTAGTTCTCATGACATAAGTACATGTACACACACCATCCGGCTTGCACAAGGTGCCATTCCTTTGCGTGGTAGCTACTATTTTATTTTGATTCGGATGATACAGTTGTGGTAACTACTATAATGTTAAGTATTCCCCACTATTAGTTTTTTTTTTTTTGTGTGTGTGTGTGTGTGTGTGTGTGTGTGTGTGTGTGTGTGTGTGTGTGTGTGTGTGTGTGTTTTGTATGTGTAATGCCCCAGTTGCTATATAATGGTGGCTAGAGAGAACTCAGGATACATGGTGGTAGTTAGAGAACACCTTAGGCTTGAGCCCTGTAACTTGGGTGCAGGTAGCAAGTGCCTGAATTCCCTACCCACCACCATTTGTGAAAAACTTTCAGATTTTTACCTCATATTTGTTCTGTTCTATTCCTCATAAAATCTGTGGTTTCTGGCTTTTTAATTCATTACATAGTTGATGGTGCAGTGGTAGCAATGTTAACTAACAGCTAGAGGTCCTCTGGTTTGATTCTTGGCCGGGGTGCTTTCTGTGTAGAGTCTACATGTCCTCCCTGTGTTTGTGTGGGTTTCCTCTGGGTGCTCTGGTGTCCTCCCATCATACAAAGACATGTGTCTGGAGTGTTTCTCCCTGGGTCTCTGCTGAAAATTGGCATTTGTTCCAAATCAGACTTTACTGGTTAACAAATGTTAAATAAATAAAAATGACAGGCATTTGAATTTCAGACTTCATATTCTTCAAAAAATATATGGTAACACAAAACCTTTTATTCTAGCAATTTTCTAAGATGAATAGTTGAAATTTGTCCCTATTTTTGGAAATGTATTCTCCCATTGTTGGCTTCGTCCAGGATTTCTGTGCTAAGGTTGAGAGCTATTGTGAGAACTGATTAAGTTTGGGGGCTGTAGTCCCCATTTATTTGCTTTGTCCAGGTGTTTAATGCTAAGAGGTTGACAGCTATGGTGAGAACTGAATTCACTAAATGGTAGCCATTTATGTTTCAGTCTTCCTCTCTTTCACAAAACAGCTGATTTGGCATAGTGGTATGTTGCTCTGACTGGTTTGCACAGGGTCCTGGGTCCAAGGCTTGGCAGTGAAATGTATGGTGGTAACACTACATTTTATTTTAGCAACTTTCCAAGATTATACAAGCAATGTTTAAAATGCATCCCTGGTTTTTGGGCTTTTGCCCCCCCCCCCCATAAATGTTGGCTTTTTCCAGATTTCTTGTGCTGCAAAGTTCAAAGATATAGATGAGTGCCAAGTAGATTTTACAAGGAGCTGAGAGCTGCAGGGTAAGAGAAGTTTAGTGCTGCTTATGTTAAGTCTGCTTGCATTGTTAATACCACAACAGGTAGTATACTTGCTTTTGATGCAGAAGGCTGTGGGTTTTATTCCCAAAGTATGTAGATGCATTGCTGATACTGTGCTGTGCTGTAAAGAGAATGGATGCTGTGGTCCTTTTTGGTGAAGATACCTAGTAACTATGAAACTGTTAGTTTGCCATCCATTCCCTATTGCAATATTACTAGCTTATCATTTTTTAATGTAACATAGGCAATTTATTCCTAAAGGGCAACAGACACTTTATTTGTACATGAAACACTGACATATAAAGTTGCTTGCTAGCAGCAACCTCTTCATTAGTTACAGATCTCTTTAATGTGGAATTATTTAGATGACTTTTACTTCTTCAGAGATTGTGCATATTTACTGATACTGGTGGATTTTAGACATTTGAGTTGATTTTTAAGATGGAAATGTTTTGAATTGGGCAGTTTTGTCATTATAAGTGCATGCATTTTGTTTCATTGTTTACTGGAAAAATGTTCAAAACAATAAATTTGAAACACCCTCTAACAACTGTATTGTATTATACAAATAATATAATTTAATACAATCAGGAAAGTGCATCAAAAACACATGTATGTTTCATGTGCAAGGGGCCTATGATTTGAAAACAGCCCGAAGTTAATCTTTATCTGCCACTGGCCAAATGTGTTTTCTTTGAATGTGGGTTTCAATGCTGTTTCAATGAATGTGAGTTTCAAGAGCAGAGAAGAGTTAATGCTATGTCTATTTTCATTGTGAGACTGCATTGCTTTGTTTAGCAGATGTGTATTAATGTTTGTGCTGTGAAATGCAAAACAAAACTTTCAAATGAAATCCAAATCATCACAGAAGTAAAGCAGTAGGCACATTACAGTGTTTATGGCAAATGGGGAAAATAGCTAAGTACTGGGACATTGGAATGGCTGCAGGGGGAGGCTCCATTCAACCATGAGTTTGTGAGGGGGAAGGGCAGCAAACACAAAGACAGCCTCGACTGAACTATATCTCCCAACTGTCCAGATGGTTGCAGAATTAATAGATTTTTGCTTCTTATTTTTGGTTTGTTCCTCATAAAATTTGTGTTTTTTCTGGCAAATCATTTAGGAATGAAGTCACTAAATAATGACAGACATTGAGTTTCAGACTTCATAACCTTCAGAAAAATCCATGCTAAAGCAAGACCTGTTATTCTATCAACTGTCTAAGTTTATACAAGAGCAATTTTTAGTACTGTTTGTTTGTTCCCCCAATATATTTGGCCTTGTCCAGATTTCCTGCATTAAGAGGTTGAGAGGTACGTGAAAATAAATCACTTTATAGAATTAGGAATATCCAAACCTCTCAACCGTCCCCAATTTTGGCTCAAAATGTTGCTTTACCCCCTAATAATCCCTCCACAAAATGGAAATTTTGGAAGAAAACATGGAGGGTTTACAATTATAAATAACTGTAATGATCAGAGTTATAGATTTCTTTTATTTCAGAAATCCATGTAGATTCTCTTATTTTGTCAGCTGCTTAAGTTAACAGTACTAATATTAAAAAAGTGACCCTTCTTTGACATGTACTCATCTGTATTGCATGGCAATTTTATATTTTTGCATCACATTTTGGTCCATTTTTCATATAATTGTGGTTTTCTGGCAAATTAGTGGAAAAACATTAAAGATTGAAGTTAGAAAATAATGACAGACAATTTCAAATTTCATGCCCTTCAGAAAATTCATACTAATGCAAGACCTACTACTATTCTATTATCTTTATAAGTTTATAAGAGAAATATTTAAAAATTGTCCTTATTTTTAGGCCTTTGTCCCACTTCTGTGTATGGCTTTGTCCAGATTTCTTGCTCTGAGGTTGAGAGGTATGATCAGAGCCATCACCATCAGCCAGAAACATTTCAAACTGTGACATACTTATTACACCCCACCCCACCCCCCACGTAGTGACTCTAGATGTGTCCAAGCAAGGCAAGGCAAGGCACAGTTATGCAGTGTAAGTGTGCAGAGTATTCCCCCATCCAAGGTAGATACAAGTACGACAGTGGCTTTTCATCTGTCCTTGATTTTGCAGAATGTTCTGGTTTTGTGTAATATTTTTATACTGTTGATTTATGCTTCTTATTATTCAGAAAATGCATGCTGTTGCAGTGTCCTGTTGCTCTGTGTTTAATTTGCAATGCTTTAATGACCATCAGGTAAGCTTGTCTGAGATTGTAAGATGCAAGTAAGCTTTAATAAGCATACTGGTAAAGAATTACCAACATTAAAAGCCTTTTTGTTGTTGCCATGCAGAGAATATATATCTGACTAGATAACGTATAAGCCTTAGTTATTGAAATGCATATGACAGTATTTGTAATAAAGGACAAGATTGCAGTATTTTCAGAAGCTCATTACATTTGTTGGATTCTTGCAGTCATCTTTGCAGGCTTTACCCATAAACTAAACAGAATGCCAATCTATCACTCATGGTCCATAACCTGTGCAGTAATTATTTAAGCAATTTACCTTGAGCTTGTTTTTTGTTTGCTGTTCATTTTTTTTTTACTTTGATCATGTTTTCCCCATGAAACAACTAGATAGTTGTTGTCAGACAGCAGGTCTTTTTTGGATAAGAAACATTTTTACAAGTGGGGTATCACAGAGATTGCTACTTTCAGCATGTTACTTGGTACTTTTATAAAGCTGAATATAAATTATAATTAGAACTGCAGTGCAAGGAGAAGTGGCTTGAGCTGAGTGCTGCTTGTTTTTTTATACTTGATTTTGACTGGTATTCCAGTAATGTATTTAAAAAGTAATTTATTTTTTCATGCCTCACAACCTTTTTGTTTCCATATAGATATTAAGTAAGCTGTCATGTAGCCAATGCATTGAAATATTTTTTTTCTTCTACACTTCAATTTGTCATGATTGGACTCTAGTAATGACGGTTTGCAACCAAGGCAACGTATTTAATTAAAGTTCCAGTTGTTGTGGTTTTGACCATAGCTCTGCCCTTTCTAGTTGGCCACACCCCTTCCCATTGGCCTCACCCATTCAGCTGTCTCCTGCAGCCCCCCTTTGATTTGAAGTCACCAGCCGCCACTGTTGTTATGCTAATTGTAATACATCACAGATAGTATATCTGGCCACATGCACAAAATGTCCCTCGTTTTATGTTGGAAAAAGTAGTAGGAAATTGAAAGATTGCATAATCGGACATAAATCAAAGATTAGAAGGGGCATTCAATCTAATGCATTGGATATGCATATAGCTGATAATAATATTAAACATACATTCAAGTTTAGAGCCATTAAGGTACTTTTTAAAAATATTGGGGGGGTGATATGAATAATAGTATCCTGGTCTGAATGGTGCAGTAAGTCTCAAACCAGTATTATGCAAGAAACAACAGAAATTGCATTAAGTATTATAATGAAGATTTTTTATCTGTTTTTTTAATTGGTTGGCTGTGTCACATGTATTATGTTCTTTCTCTTTTTAAATGAAATATTTTAATTGATTTTTATAAGCACTAAAGAAGGGGAAACCCTAAAGCTTTGCTATTGGAAGTATTTATTTTTTTTTATTAAAAGTGTGGAACTTATCTGTGATTCTTTTATTTTTGCTTGGATTTATTGTTATTGAACACAATTAACTGCAGTGGATTCTTTTCTGATTTGTCATGATTAAGTATGCCCCAGTTGGCATTCCTGTCCTGAAGAAGGTCAGCTCAGAATGTATTCTTTCAGTGGTCCTCATTGGGGTCTGTGAGTAAGAGTGTGTGTAACTCTTAAAACTTCTGCACAGTCAGGAAGATCTGACACAATCAATGACACCGGGAAGTGCATCCTCAGTGGAAGAATATCAGAAAATGTCTTGGCATCTCATCTTATCCATACTTGACCCAGAACCACGTAGTCTGCAAGTGTAAAATTCCTGTCCAAGCACTGATATGTAATTCTGACTGAGTTCTAACAAGTAATATTCACTGGTAACTGAGAAAGGTTACTTTCACCAAAGGGAGAACCCCTGCTCTCAGAGAGCACAATGAGGGGTTGTGTTATGATGCACGGCACCTTTAGGGCATGAGATGAAAACGTGATAAGGAATATAAGGATGACACTGATCAATTGTGACTGGGACTGCCAGATCTGGGTTGGTTATGTAGCAAAAGGGATCTTCTGAAAGAGTAAAAAGAAGGTAAGTAAAAAAAATAAAACAACTGGACACAGCAACATATAAAATAACTGTTAGATTTATATCCTTTTGTTTAGAGTCTCTTTCTTGTTTGTTTATTATTTTCATTGTTTTGGTAACTGTCTTCCGAAACAATATGGTCGAGTACATCAGCAAAGTAAAAGAAAAGTAGTAGATATTAATCTGTAACTGACTTTCATGTCAGCAGAATGGAAAAGTATGTTAGGTTATATGAATTTAAGTGTTAGAAACAACAGTAGAGAGAGAAGGAAAGGCATATTATTAACACAAATGGACATCAAAAATCTATCACTTTAGTTCTAGGTATTAAAGATGAGGAAGCAAGGTTAGGTCAAATACAGCAATCAGAAGAAAAGTAGAGGTTTTGGATACTGAGCAATTAAAAGCAAAGGCAACTTCATTGTGCTATGGGGAGTGTTTCTTTTTTTGAGCTCTCAGAGGAATAATTTGTGAGAATTGATAAGCTAGAGGGTACTAATCAATGAATTTCAAGTGAAGGAAGCAAAATACCTGCAAACAGAGAGATAAATTGCATTTATTTATTTGTGAACCTGCATGGTTATAGTTCACTTGGTCAAACTCTCATGTGCAACAAAGTTAACTGTAGTGTGTTTTGTGTGAAGGGTAGTTTGTGTGAACAGAGGCATTGGGCAACTTCCAGACTGGCCAAGAAAGGGCTTAGTGGTATGGCTAGGAGTTTGTGTGTGAGTTTGTATATGTATGTGATTTACAGTTAGAACAGGTGTTGGGTAAGGTTCATGGGTTCATAGGTGTTTACTAGACTAATGACCACAAGGGCCTTTTTAAGCCTAGCCATGCATCCCAAATCTCTGACAAGCTTTGACACCCTTGATAAGTGTAAGCATAGGTCTGGGAGATGAACCATTTACAAGTTACCTGTTTGCATCAGAGACATAGATGCCAAACCAGGGATGCATTTTTGGTTTCCCATTCAATTGTCCAAGTTGCAGTTGAATTGGATTAGGGAGGAACTCTACTTCACATGGATGGGAGCCTGTTCCATAGATGGGGTAGTCTCTGGGATAGATACCTATCTCCCTCGCAGGTCCTATTTATATCAAAGGCAAAGTTTAAGTCTATAGAACAGGTAATTCTAGTATTGTTTGTTTTGTGGATATGCAGGAGGTCCATCACAGTGGGGTCTGACAATGCCCTGTATGCCAGGCATAGATCTTCCCTCAAAAGCCTGTAAGAGACAGAATACAGGGATAGAGCCTTGAGGCAGTCTGCATAGGGCATATTACTTATGCCCTGTATTCTTTTAGTGAGAAACCTCTGTGGACATTCCAGTTGTTGGATATGCCTGATTAGGTACATACCAAAGGAGGCATTGTACTCAATGATAGGTCTGATAAATTCCGAATGCAATGGAACAATGACTTCCTTGGACTTAGATGCCATAACTTTGTTTATAAGTTGCGCAACATAGAATGATTTCCTCACCACTGTAGACACATGATGCTCAAATGCTAGATAACTATCTATGTGTGTCCCTAAGTACCTGACTACTGGGTCAGCTCTAAGGAGTGTGTTATCAATATGATAGTTACCAGGCATGGATGACTTCCCAAAGGATACTATTATGCATTTCATGGCATTTAGTTTCAGCCCATGACTTTGACACCAGTTGTTTGTCTGTGTCAGCCTCTCCTGTAGAACATTTGTGTCAATGTGAAATTCAATGACAGCTCCTAATTTGCAATCATCTGCAAATTTAGTCAGCCAGAGACCACTGACATTGGCCTTGACTTCTGAGAAGTAAATGCCAAAAAGGAGCGGTCCAAGGACTGATACCTGAGGAGCTCCACTTGTGACTGGCCTCTTTGTAGAGGTGGACTCCCCAATTTTAACTTCCTGGGTCCTGTCTCTGAGCCAGTTGTCTATCCACTAGGTGACATATGGGTTTGTACCTAACCTCTAGAGTTTTTCAACAATGCCTGAGTGGGGTATTGTGTCAAATGCCTTGGCCAGGTCAAGTTAGGCAGTGTGAATGATTTTGCCCTCATCCATTGCTTTGGTGACCTTCTCAAAGAAGTCCATCAGGATGAGTAGGCATGATCTGCCCTTTACTAAACCAAACTGAGTTGGCTCCAGTGTCTGGAAGTTTACTGTATCTCTGTTGATCATCTCCATAATTCTTTCCATGGCTTTACATATAAGACTAGTGAGACTTAAGGGTCTATAGTTTGCAAGGTCTGTAGATCTTTGTGCAGAGGGATGACTGTTGCCTTTCTCAGTTCATGAGGTATGAAGCCTGTTTGGAGGCTACAGTTAAACAGTAATTCCAGAGGCCCTGATAGGTCATGTTTCATGCTGTTTAGAAGGCATCCTGGGATATTGTCTAGGCCCATTGATGCATTCTTCTTGGTCTTAGAAAGAGCATTAAGGACATGTTCCGTAGTAATAGTAGGAGGAGTTATATTTGATGATATTTCCTGAGGAAGGTTGAGGGGGAGACAGGGATAAAGTTGGAGCTGAATTTATCAGCCAGGAGATTTGCTCTCTCTTCTGGCTCAGTATAGTTGGCTCCATTTACAATGAGCTGTGCACACAATTGTGTATTGCCTTTGAGGTTGCAGTTATAGCTAAAGAATGCTTTGTGGTTGTCCTTGACCTGGGAGGCCAAACTTATCTCAAATGTGGCTTTGGTAGAATTTATTTGTCCTCTGGGTTGTTTGTTTAGTTTAATTAGAGTGATTTTATCCTGCTGGGTGCTGCACCTCCTAATTTTTGCCATGATTTTCCTCCTCCTGTTATACATCCAATTGATTTTGTGATTCCATCAGCATGGCTTTTTTTTTTAGTTAGTTCTGTACTTCTTCCTAGTGGGTATAGCTGCCTCTATACAGCTATGTCAGTATACTCCAGGATGGTCTCACACAGAACATCTGGCGTATTAGTCACAGTCTCAAACTGAATGCAAAGAAATGCATCATCATTCCCTTTGGGGCAAGCAATGTCCCTTCACACTATCAAATCAATAAAAGTACCCATGAAGTGGTAAGGGACCTGGGATCACAGGTTGACTGCAACCTTAACTTCAACCACCATGTGTCTACCATTTGTAAGGAAAGCTTTCCATGTAGCTCACTTGATTAGTAAAGGCATCACCTCAAGAGCAAAATAAGTTATAACCCCCTATACTTGATACTTATCCAGTCCATAATTGAGTATAATGCTCCATTTGGTATGTACGATACTAAGCACCTACAGCAATTAGAGAAACCTTAGAAGTTTCTAACAAAGCAGATCAAGAGCCTCCAGTTTGTGCCTTACACGGACCAACTAAAATCCCTGTCACTATTCTCTGTATCATATAGGCTTTTTAGGGGAGAATTATACCTGGCCTACAGAGTAAATCAAGACCCAAACCTAATGAACTTACTGCATATCCATAAATCAAATGGGTTTTCGGGCCACCCATTCCAGGGAATTAAATATGGCCTGTGACTTAAATAGGACATGCTGGAGGGACAGATTCATCTCCCAGTGTGCCTGCCATGTCTTTGGAACAGGCTACCAATTCATGTGAAACAGACCACATCTATGACACTGTTCAAGAGGAACCTGGATGAGTGGATGAGGCACCATAAATTCCTACTGATGATAGTGTCCACAACCCTCCCAGACATGGTCAGTTATCACTAAATGCAATCTTGGTTATTGACTAGTACCTCTATGGTATTACATTGGGTTGAAACGGATATGCTTAAAATGACCTCTAGGTCAATAGCCTAGTAATCTGCTATGATCCTATGATCCTATGATCCTAAAGGTCTTAATTTTTACTTTGATAATATACTGGGAGTAGGTGAATGAAGGATCTAGCTGTGCTCTAGATATTCTTAGTACTGCATTGCTTCCAGCTGCATTCCATCTGGGCTATCCATCTGTTCTTCCATTTTCAGATAACCAATCTTATCCTTTACAGGGATATGGGATCCCAGATGTCTATCCTAACAACCAAGGTTAAACATAGATAGATAGATACTACATGCTTACTAAGAGGCAATTTGTCAAATGTCAGTTCACATACTGCAACTCTTTAAGAGGTGGGAGGAAACTAGAGCACATGCTGAAGGCCACATGGGTGCAGAATGAGAATGAATATTTTGCTCAGAAGATATCCCAGCCAAGAATCAAACCATAGAACCTCTTGCTGTGAGGTGGCCATGCAACCTACTGCACCATTGTGCCATCCTCCTTCTAAAGCTGTTCAAACTGCTTTGCATGCCATCTATCTTTTTCTGAGTCTCAGGTAGCACTCTTTTAGTTTTATGTAGATTAACTTTAAGCCACAGATGGTGCTAAGACATGGCAAACACGAATTAGGTTACTGATCACTTTAGGTACAATATCTCTTATCATTTATTTAAAACTCATAAAATCGTATCATTTGCATAAATAATTGTGTTTATTTATGTTAGTCATACATATACTATTGAATTCTGAAACAGTATGAAGAATAGCAGGCCAAGGATTAAGCTATGGAATCTACTAGCTGTCATTAGTACTGAGAATGACCATTCATTACCTAAAATTATCTGTTCTTCATGTACTCAGTGAACCAGTGTAGCTATGTTGACCTATGGCTATAGACAGCTATGTCAGGAATAGACTCCTCACATTGAATTGAATACCTTAGACGGGTCCAGAAAGATGACACATCCAGAACTTTCCTATCCATAATTCTAAACTGGTATTTGGTGGGCATAGGAGTTTTATACTGAATTCCAGTATTTATACTGTTGGTCACTGAGCAGACCAAAACATGTCATATTCAACCTAAGACTTTCTCCTAATTCTTAGCAAGTGGAGAGGAGACAAATATATAAAGGCCTCAGCATGGTCCCTTAGTCCATTCTTATATAGTGGCAAAATATTTGTGATTTTCTGTACCTGTAAAAAGATGCCTTTATGCAGGTAGACATTGATAACATTCTATATTGGCACTGCTATAAAGGTCACAGGTAAGTAAAACTTTTGAATGTAAGTCATCTAAGCCTGTTTGGCTAAAATTTAACATTTTCTATAACATTTATTCACTTTATGGGGTGCTAATTTGTTGCTAAAAGAATTGTGCAAATTGCTCTGCAGTGTACTTAGACTCCCCATCAACATGTAGAGCAACATGATTTTATTTGCTCCTACCAGCCAAGTTATTAGTTTCCCTCCAGAATCCCCGTGGATTCTTACCTTTTTTGTGAAACTCTGTGACAGTGCAAGTGATGATATGACCATAACCCCTGATCCCATCTCCATGTTCTCCAAACTACTCACGACATTAACTCATCTAATCAGTACAGGAAGGCTGCTGGGACTCTAGCCATTTCAGCATCTCTGAGTAGCTGCAGCCTATCCCAATACTCAAACATAGAAGGCAACCCTGAACTGAATGCCAGTCCATTGCACCCCCCCCCCCCCCACACACACACACACACACACACACACACACACACACACACACACACACACACGCACATGCACACACACGCGCACACACACGCACACACAAGTACACAAGTACATGTAATTTGGAAGATCATCAGTTCACCTATAGCATATTTAAGGGATGAAGGTTTTTGAATAATAGTATCGTCTGAAGAAGCAGTCTTTGTAACTGTGAAAATGCTTATGTTTGAATTCCATTAAAGATGTTTTACTTTTATAATTGCTGGCCATCATTTTATTCTGCTCCATTTTATGCTTTTCCTGTTGGTTGTCCTGTGGAACAGGCTATTTATCTGGTGTATCTTTGTGTTGTTGTGCTGTGGATTTATTAATTTACTTGTCACACAAGAACCCAGAGCAATGGCCGAATAGGGAGTGCCTGATGTGGAACTTGATTATACAGCGAGAACAGAGACCAGCAAGAAAGTATGTAATGCCTGTGCTGAAAGATTTCTTAAAAATTTAAGAGATGACCGCAGCCCACTTTTAAATGGGAAATTGTTTCATTGAGTAATCAAACTGCAATGGCATCTGTTGATACAGCCTCACTAAACAATAAAATATTGCAGCTTGAGAATATGTTATTTAAGTTAAAAAGGCTGCAATTGCAAAGATATCATATGGAGGCAAACTTGGCACTACAAATAGTTCCTAGGGGCGCTGTATTTTTAAAATGCCAACATACGGACACAAATATAAGAACTATTTACGAGATGGCAAAAGATTAACTTGGAGCTGGGTTTCAACTACATGAGACTTATAATTGATTTTTTAGATCAGAGGAGGAGGAGTCACTGTGTCAAAAGGCTACCTCTCTTCAAAATGAGCTGTATAGTGAATTTCCTATGGAACTAGTAGATGTGAAGCTTGGTGCTGTACTAGACTCACTCAATATTTTTTAAATGAAACAGCTGCAGATCAAAATCAAGAAAATTGAGCAAGGCAGAAATGATTTTAAAAATGGCCTTGTGTTTACTTGGCCGAGAGTTGATAGAACCAAGAACAGCAGAGTAACTCATGAAAAGGTACCTGCAACACAGGATGCCTTCTGTTCCAATATTGTGATACCTGCATTAACACAAGACATTTCTAATACAGAACTTGCTACTGTCCCTGCATCTAACCAAACAGTGCATGCACCATCACTTGATTGCTCTAGCTGTTAATTTTATACAATAGCAGGAGGCTAGAAGGAAAGAGGCCAAAACAAACCACAGGCAGCAGGCTGAACTCAGTGAACATATGCAGCTGATGATTGCAAATGAAGCTACGACCAATAGGGGGAAGTCCAACAGCATGAATGATGGTAAACAGCAGCAGGTTTTTCATCCATTCCCTCTGTCTATGTCCAAGAAAAAGGGGAGCATGTTTCATCGCCCCAGGAGCCAGAGCAGAACAAGGGTCAGGAGGAAACAGGAAATTGACCAACAGCACACACCAGCTATAAAGAAAATGTGGACAATCAAGGACAATCGTTGATTTGGAACATTTCTAACAGAGTGTTAACTGAGACTAAAAAACAGTACTTGATAAAGGCCTTCCTTTCATTCCTTCTCAGAAAGGAACGGTAACAAACTTTATTTTGGACTTAAAGTGTTTTATAAGAAATGTAATATGAAAGTTGAACTTTGCAGTATTAAATCTGATGAAATGCCATTTCAATTTAGCAAACCTAGCACTTACATTCCAATAAATCATACGGTGCTGGAAGTTTTTGAAAAACTGCATAGAAAAGTTGTACAAAAACTGTAATGCAAGGAATGTACACATGACATATAATAATCTGACCAAGTTTGAGTATAAGACACTTGTTAAATTACAAACACATAATACCATTGTTATACACCCAGCAGATAAGGGTGGTCCTGTAGTAGTAATGGATTATCAACATTTTGTTACCAGTTTATTTTATTTATTTATTTGGCATTTGTTAACCAGGTTGGTCTGACTGAGCAAGATGCCCGTTTCAGCAGAGACCTGAGGAGAAAAGCTTCATTACAAAATTTAGCAATACAGTGATTACAGGAAAAGTATGATTAATCTTTATACAAAGCAACTAACATAATACAAAAAACAAAAAAAGGCATAAAAGTAAATCATAGGAACATTGTACACTAAATATGAAAGTCAAAGATTTAAAACAATTTGTGACATAAGATAATTCAGCAAGAAAGTCATTGCATTTATAGAGCATTAAGAGGAGTCAGGAACTGGAGGAGAAGCTGAGGAGGAGAATGGAGGGAAATTAGTGGTTTAGGAAGATTGAATGGGGGAAGGTAGAGGTGCAGGTAGAAATATCAGAAATTAGAGTTAAATACGTAGTTGAGGTAGAAAAGAAAAGGAGGCCTTAGCTGTTGAGACAGAGGCAAGGGGGAAGATGTTCAAGTGGGGTCATTGCAGGAGCAGATCCAAGAGGTATGCAGGTATTCCTTTAATGCTATTTTAAAGCTGTGGGTATTATCAAGTGAGCATATATGTAGAGGAAGTTTGTTCCAGGCAGAGGTGACAGAGTGGCTATAGAGTATCTTACCAATGGGTTTGTTAGGTTTGGAGATACACAATAGGAGTTGGTCAGAGCTACATAGGTTGCACTTAGGGATATAAGGGGAGATAAGATTAGTCAGAGATGGACAGACAAGGGGATGGTGAAGAAAGAGTGGGCCAGATGGAGCTGTGGCAGGAGGACTTGGTGTTGGAGTTCAAGCCAGTGAAGTTTTTTTAGGGAAAGACAGTGGTGTGTTCAATAAGGGAGATTACTGGTGAATCGCACTATTTTATTATAGGTATGTTCAAGCTTGGTAGTCAGATTCCTTCGGAGTTGGGTGAATAATTGGGCGGTGTAAAGAAGGGTGGGAAGTAGGTATGCTTGAGCTAAGGACAGTTTAGATTCTGGAGTTAGGAATTTTTTGTTCCTGCATATCAGTCCACGTTTTTGGTGAGTTTTTTTAATACAGTTATTAATGTGAATGTCATATTTAACTTCATCATCTCTCCGAGGAGTTTAGTATGTAATTAAACTTTGATGGGAGTGTTATTTAGAAAGGAGATGGAGAAGGAGGTTTTGAGATGTTGGAGAGATTTAGGCAGGAAGAGTAGAAGATTAGTTTTGTTACGATTAAGTAGTAATTGATTAGCAGAGAGCCATTTTTCAACCTAATGCAGAGATTCTTGAGTGAGAGTGAGTAAGTGAGAAAGATTGTCAGATGTGGAGATGCTAGCTGATTCATCAGCATATTGAATCAGAGTGGAGTGAGGACAGGAAAGGTAGAGGTTGTTAGTAAAGATGTTGAATAAGAGGGGCCAATGATGGATCCTTGTGACACTTCGGTTTGAACAGAGAGGAAAGGGAAGGTAGAAGAGAGCCATTTAACAGATTGTAGCCAATCAGATAGATAACTAGAGAACCAGCTAAGAGAGGAGTTACAGAGGTTAAGGGAAGCTGGTTTGGAGAGAAGGAGCTTATGGGATACTATCAAAGGCTTTAGAGAGGTCAAGGAACAGGCAGGAGACTAACTGGTTATTATCAAGAGATGAGGAAATTTTTGATTAAAAGATATAAGGGCAGTAATGGTGCTATGATGAGATCTAAATCCATGTTGTGTGGGGGTGAGGAGGCTCTCTTGGCTGAGATAAGAAATGAGCTGTCTGTGTTTACACTTTTCGAGAATTTTAGAAAGGGAGGAAAGAATAGCAATGGGCCTAAAATTTGAAGGGTCAGTGGAGTTTCCTCCTTTGTGTAGGGGCAAAATGTAGAATTCAGACAGGAGGGACAAGACTTTCATTAACTGAATGAATGATTAGTATGGAAACTGGGTAGGCAATGAAGGAAGCTGCTAACTTAACATAGTAAGGTGGAAGGTTGTCAGCGGAGGGGGAACAGGATTTAAGTTTATTGAGAAACAATCGGATAGTTGAGCTGGGGATGGGTTTAATAGCAAAAGCAGTGGAATGAGAAGGCAAGAAGAATGTTGATGGAAGACGGAGCTTATAAGCTGATTATACAAAGGGAAGTGGACAGTATAATAAATAGAGTGAATAATATACTAGAAGAGAGTTTACTATCCAGAGCTATTGAGTATTCCCTATATAAGTATTTTAAAATAGAGGAACCTCGTATTCCAATTATACAGGGTTTACCCAAAATACATAAACACCCCACTAACCTCCTTTAAGACCGATAGTTTCGGGGAGAAATTGGTGCAAAGAGATAATTTCCATTTTCTTAGATAAAACATTTAAACCTTTTTTAGAATGTAGTTCTGTAATTCTACGAGACTCGAAACATTTTCTGAGAGATTTATATGCTTTCTTTAGGGACCAAGATAGTATGGTTGACCTCATTTTGGTAACTTTAAATGTTCAGTCATTATTTATGAAAATACCTAATGAAAGTGGAATAACTGCTGCAACAATACTTGGTTAAGCATAGTAAGTATGATACCAAGTATATAGACTTATTATGCCTCCTTATGGAGACAGTTTTGGAAACAATCTATTTATGTTTGAGAAGGACATCTATTTACAAGTGGACAGCGTAGCTATGGGCATGTCCTGTGCAAATAGCTATGCCAAACTGGTGATGGCCACTTGGGAGCAAGGGGCCATAATGGATTGTCCATACAGGGAACAAGTATGCTTCTACCAACGGTTTGTAGATGACCTTTTTTTAATATGGAGAGGCACAGAAGAAGAGTTGGAGGCTTTTAATTTCTATATTAATGGTGTTACTTCCTTTTTGAACTTCACCATGGAATATTCATATGAGCAGGTATCCTATTTGGACATAAGTGTGTCCAAGCCACAAACAGGGGATGTTAGCACCAAAGAGCAAAGGAAAACTTGTCACAGAAATAATCTACTACATCAAACTAGTATGCATCCCCCACATGTATTTGACAATATAGTAAGGGGACATGCTATGAGAATTTCCAGGTTATGTAAAAAAGATGAGTTTTTTGTGACAGAAATTGAAGAATTGGAGCATGGATTTTTAAGCACGGGATATAGCATACACAAAGGTAGGCGTATTATTCAGGAGGTCAAGGAAAAAAGAACAGAGAAGGCACATCCCTATTTCTCTGATGTAATTGAGCGGATGGAAGCTCAAATGTGGGGTAACAATAAGCACAGTATAGTGAGATTACTTGTTTATTTTTCAAGTAATGCTAAAATAGCCACTAATATATATATATATATATATATATATATATATATATATATATATATATATATATGACGTTTTAGCCTATCATAGCAGCTGATGAAAAGATACTAGGAATCGTTGGTAATAATCCTAGTTTTACATATAAAAATATGAAATCCCTGAAAAGAAGGTTATCTTATTCAGTGGATAGGAATACTTAGCGAAATACTGAGTTTGGAATGGGTACTAGTCCCTGTAATAGGTGTAACTTTTGTGAATGCATAAATCCAACAGGGCAGTTCTAGCATCCAGATTTGGCAAGGACATTTGCATTTATTGTTGCAGCTACATGTGACACTACAAATGTGGTCTATTTAGCCCACTGCATAAACTGTGGCTAATTCTATGTGGGCAAAACTGATCGGAGATTACGTGATAGGATAAGGGAACATATGTATAATATTAATAAAGAACCACCACTAATGCCTTAACTAAACATGTGATTCACAAAGGGGACACACATAAATTTCACTTCCTAGTTATGGAAAAAAACTAGATTGGATGGGAGATGTGGAGATGTTAAAAATAAGACAGAAACAAATGAAACCCGGTGGATTATTAAATTAAGAGGTGATAGTGGCATTGGTTTGAATGACAAAGTCCCCATCAAACCCACACTGAAAGCTAGACCTCTGCGTAGATAACATAGTTTTAATAGGATGTTAAACATTCTGGTGGGGCAGCAGGGTCACACATGTTTTTTATAAATTTTTTTTTTTTAATAGGTTGTTTATATGTAATTTGCATATTGTATAGATACATATACTAAATAGGTAATGTGGTTATAGTTACATATTTTGTTATACAGCCTTAAAAGCAACTAGTTTTAGTAAATGCATTTAGTACTAGTTGTTTTTGCAGTAGCAGTGATAGTGTTTCTTTAAATGTGTAACAAGCAATCAGAAAGGTAGTGCATTTGAATGTTAAGCACTGTATATAAGGGATGAAGGTTTCTGACTAATAGTATCATCTGAAGAAGCAGTTGTAACTGTGAAAGCGCTTACATTTGGATTCCATTAAAGATGTTTTACTTTTCTAATTGCTGGCCATCGTTTTATTCTGCTCCATTTTATGTTTCTCACATTTATGAATATGTTTCTTTTTACAGCAGAATTCAGCTTTTGAAAAATGGTTTATTATGTCCTTGCCTTATTTTATTTTCATGTATTTATTTATTTATTTTTCATTTGTTTAAAGATAGTCTGACTTTGTTTAGCATGAGCCCCTTTTTCAGAGGAGGCCCAGGGAAAAAAAACTCCATTTATTATACAATCATTAAAACAGTCATGTCATTTTAAACAAAAATTGGAGAATTATATACAGTATAAGATTATACATAAAAGAGATTATGTAAAAACAAAACAGACATTATATACAAAAATCCACATCTAGCATATGTATCACATACATATAAGAAGTATATATACAGTATATATATGCAGATAAACGGTTTACAAGCAGCACTGAGTTTACTCTATGGAAATAACATTAGTCTCAATATATCGGTCCTTGGTGTAGTAAAATTATTTTTTGTGAAACAAAGTTTATGTCTAAGTGGAGAAAAAAAATTATATAAGGAAGATAGCAATAGTAAGAAAGATATAGCTGAGTGAGAGTAGGAGAAAATTATTGTAATGAGAAATCAGAAGTGAGAATGGAATGCTGTCAGGATTTGTATTAGATATGAGAAGAGATTAAATGTAGTGATATTATGGCAGTCAGCCTGGTGAGATGCAGGAACAGAGCCATTTTTTTTCTCATGTGATATTTTAAGTGTTTATTTTGGCCTGTCATTAGTATTAAATGTATGGAGTTCCACATATATTAAATTTTGTTTGAGTATAGGGAATTCCCTGCTGAACTATTAGATTCCATTATAGAGAGCAGAGATTTGTCTTTTGATCTTAGTTGTCTTGCAGGAGCATAGAGTTTTATTATGTGTTTTCTATAGCTGGACAGGTGTCTGACTTATGTGATATTGTTTCTACAGTAGCAAGTTGAGATAAAGATATGTAGTTCTAGCCAGTTCAGTTCCCTGAGTGCTAGACAGTGTTGTGACCAGTAGTGAAGGTTTGTGGCAAATCTGATGATTTTGTTATAGCATTGTACAAGCTTTGCCAGCAATAAGACTGTAGTAGAGAAGGTTATAAATAAGCAGATGCTACGCATTTTCTGGCTTCGTCAATGAAGAATGATTTTATTCTGAATAAAGAGACTAGTTTCTGGTATGTTTTCTTTATGGCTTGGTTAGTAGGTTGATCAAATTTCAACTGGACATCAATGCTGACACCTAGGAGTTTAGCCTGGTGATCTTGTTCAATCTTAGGGTTGTTAGTAGAAATGTTGGTATAAGATGTCTTTTGGTTTGAGAATAAATAATATTAATTTTGTTTTATGACAATGACTTGTATGCCAGACATAGATCTCCCCTCAACAGTCTGTTGGAGACAGAATGCAGGGATGGGGCTTTGAGGTGGTCTGCAGTCTGCATATGACATGTTACTTACAGCCTGTATTCTTTCAGTGAGGCATTTCTATGGATGTTCCAGTTGGATATTCCTGATTAGGAACATTCCAATGGGGGCACTGTACTCAATGGTAGGTGTGATGACTGCTGAATACAGTGGAACAATGACCTCCTTGGACCTAGATGTCATACCTTTGCTCATAAATTGCACAACATGGAATGCTTTCCTCAGTACTGTAGACATGATGGTCAAATGCTAGATTACTGTCTATGTGTGTTCCCAAGCCCCTGACTACTGGGTCAACTCTTAGGGGTGTGTTGTCAATATGATAGTTACCAGAGGTGAATGACTTCACAAAGGATACTATTATGCATTGTTTGGCATTTAGTTTTAGTCCATGGCTCTGACACAAGTTATTTGTCTGTGTCAACCCTTCTTAGAGAACATTTGTGTAATTGGGGATTCTGCGACTGCTCCAGATTTGCAATCATCTGCAAATTTGGTCAGCCAGAGGTCCTTGACATCAGTCTTGACTCCAGAGAAGCAAATGCCAAAAAGGAGCAGTCCCAGGACTGATTCCTGAGGGAATCTGCTTGTGTCTGGCTTTTTTGTAGAGGTGGACTCCTGAATTCTAACTTCCTGGGTCCTGTTTGTGAGCCAGCTGGCTATCCAGTGGGTGACATAAGGATTTATACCTAACTCCTTAAGTTTATCAACAAGTCCCAAATGGGGTATTTTGTCAAATGCCTTAGCCAGGTTAAGGTAGGCAGTGTGAACTATTTTGCCCTCATCCATTGCTTTGTTGACTTTCTCAAAGAAGTCCACCAGGTTGAGTAGGCATGACCTCCACTTGACAAAACCAAATTAGGTTGGATCCAGTGTTTCAAGGTTTTGTATGTCATTATTGTTCATTTACTTGATAATTATTTCATGGCTCTACATGAGAGATTATTGAGACTTATGGGTCTATAGTTTTCAAGGTCTTTAGATTGTCCACCTAGGTGCAGAGGGATGAAGGTTGCTGTTCTAGACTCGTGAGGAATGAAGCCTGTTTGGAGGCTATGGTTAAATAGCAATTCCAGGGGGTCTGATAGGTTATGTTTTATGCTATTCAGAAGGCATACTAGGATATTGCCTGGGTCCATCAATGCAGTGTTCCTGGCCTTAGAGAAAGCATTCAGGTCTGTTCCATAGTGATGATAAGGGGAGTTATATTTGATGGTATTTCCTGTGGGGAGTTTGAAGGAGAGAGGTGGGAAGTTAGATCTGAATTTGTCTACCAGTGGGTTTGCTATATTTTCTCGCTCAGTATAGGTGGCTCCATTAACAATGAGCACTGCACACAATTGTGTCTTGCCTTTGAGGTTGCAGACATAGCCAAAGAATGCCTTGTGGCTGGCCTTCATCTGGGAAGCCAAAGTTGCCTAAAATATGGCTTTAGTAGACTTTATTTGTGCCCTGAGTTTTTTTTTTTTGTTTAGTTTGATGAGAGAGCTTTTATCCAGCTGTGTGCTACATCTCCTAATTTTTGCCATGATTTTCTTCCTTCTGTTATACGGCCTATTGATATTATGATTCCAGCTGAGTGGTTATTTACATGCTTGTATTGGGTTTCTGTGAACAGTTCTGCATAGGCAGCAGTGTTTTTGGGTTTATGGGGGCTTGAAGTTTTGCCAGGTTATGATTTGGTAGTAGGAAGATAGTCTTAGAGTAGTTCCTGAACATTCCACTGTTAGCTGGGGCTCTGAGTTTTATTTTTACTTCAAAGGAGACCGTTTTGTGGTCTCACCTTACCAGAGAAGAAATTATACTAGGGAGTATACAACACTCTCACATATTAGTGAGGAGCAGATCCAGTATGTTTGCGCCCCTTGTTGGGATGTTGATAATCTGGTCCAGGGAGTTTGTGTTCACAAAATCCAGGAATTGCTGTGTTTGCACATTTGGTGTCATATATGATTCCCATTTAATACTGGGGTAATTAAAGTCACCCATGAATATTGTTTGGGTTGGATGATAAGTGTTTCCATTTAGCTTAAATACATGTTTTGGGGTTTACTGGGTCATGCAGGGGGACCTATAGCTTGCAAGGAAGTGGTATGGGATTGTGCCTATGGTGATTTGAACATGGAGAAGGTCCAAGTGCATCATCTTGTTTGTCCAACCTGGAGACATATTTATTTTTTATGCAAATTAAGACTCCTCCAGCTTTAGTCCCTGTCTGTGTAGTAGATGGTCTAAATGTATTGAAGGCATTTTTAGAAATAGTTCTTTGATAGTTGCAGTATGAACTGGTTGGAAAGAGATGTGGATCAGCAAACATGGGCATTGTGGTAGAAGTTTGATTTGTTCTAGTGGGTTGTTGACTATAGATTGACTATTTCAGTAGAATGGGCATTAAAATGGTTGGCTATAGTTTTGAGTTTGCAAGTTTGGGGTTAGCTGTAAGTCTTGCTTTGGTTGTTATAACTTATGAATGGAGTACCAGATGTTTTTGGATTGTTAAAGTTTGAGTTTTGGAATGTGAAGTAGTAGTAGTTTTCTTTTTACGTGTACTTGACTAAACATGACAATACAGAGAGGACAAAATAATTTAAGGATATAAGTTAAAATATCCTTTAATCTCAAAAGGTATCATAAATAAATGTTTTGTGAGTAAAAGGGAATCAAGATTATTATTAAAATTTCTATACCTTGGAACAGGCTCATAATGTTGTCATTTTTCAATATTTACCCCTACTATACCTAAAAAATCCCAGATAATAAAACACCATATTTTATAAATAAGCTCAAAGCAATACAATATAAACAGTTAACTGACTGTGCAGTTAGACTCACTTTTAAAGTTCTGCATACATTGTTATTCTATCACAGACAGTTTTCATAAATATAGTGAGCATTGTGCATAAAGCTTGATTGCAAGGGCTTTAGTTAACAAGTACATACAAATCTTATATTCTAAAAGCTAGTATTCAAAACCCAAAACACACTTTGTTATGTTTATTAAAGTGGGTCTGTTAAACATCCTATGGCTTAGACCATGATTCATGAAACCCATAATTTATGTGCCAAGTAATCTGAGATCAAGATTTAGAGTGTAAACCATATGCACATCAAATCACAGGCAATCACAAAAACAACAGATATCAAACATGTGCCAAGCCAGTATAAATGCAACAAGCCTGACAATGGGAGTCAGGCTTGTTTGCAAGACTCTAGTGAACAGCATTCATTTGTGAGATCACTAGTGTACAACTGACCAGCTTTTTCCCAAAAGGTCATTACTGGTGCACCAGAGATTTTTCCTTTCCCCATGACAGAATGACCCAAGAGTTGATATATATGTCTGAAAAGATTTCAAGCCTGCATAACGTAAAGCACTGTTGGTGATTCCCTGCTAGGTAAGGAAAGTAAACATATTTTTTGTCTGTGACTCATAGAGCTGCTTTCTGTTACCTGCTCCATTTTGTTTTCTGTTTTAAGAAATCTGCTTGGCATGATGTTTTTGTTCTATGTGAGAGGTAGACACTTAAATTATCTAGGCTGCACATTTGACATGTTTTTTCATTGGTTGAACTGTCTGTTGAGTAATACTTAAATATTCAGTGAAATTCTTGGCCTTTGCCTTTGTATGAAAATATTTCAAGCCTGCATAAACTAAAGCACTACTGGGTGAGGAACGTACACCTATATTTTCTTGTCTGTGATTGATAGAGCTGTTTTCTATTACCTGCTCTATTTTGTTTTCTGTTTTAAGAAATCTGCCTGGCCTGGGATTTTTCTTCTGTGTGAGAGGTAGATAATTATCTAGACTGCACATTTCATATTTTTCCATTGGTTAAATTGTCTTTTGAGTGATACTTAAATATTCAGTAAAATTCTGAGGCTTTGTCTTTATCTGAAAAGATTTTAAACCTGCAGAAATTAAAACACTGCTGGTGATTTCCTAGTAAGTTTTCCCACCCAGCCTCCCCCTTTGTTGATTTGTTTTTTATACTCTATGATTTTAAACTGCCCACTCCTACTGTAACTTGAGCTTAATAAGCTCCTCCCTTTCTATACGGCTGTTGATATCCTGAATTATTTATTTGCCTTTCTTTGTGCTTATATTGAAAAAGTGCATTGTCTGTTCTACACAATCTGACTTCTTTATTTAGGTAGCTGTTGGATAAAGTAGTATATTTTTACACTCTAACAAACACTTGTTTTTACATCAAAATAGGTCAGTGAATTTTCCTTCTAGTTCACTGGGAGGCAGCCTGGTCTGTTCAGGTTGTGGAAATACTTGAGATTTCTGAATGTAGTTTATTGGCTGGAGGGTTTATTAATCAGATTATGTTTTTAATCTCTGTACAATTGAGTGGCTCTTGGCTCATTTATTCAAAGTAAAGTGCTTTTTTTTGAATAATCACACTTTTATAAGCTGTTTAAAGTACACTGCTGTATCCATATTTTAAAGTTTATTTGTGGTATCATATCACTCTGGACACTCCATTACTGTTCTTTTGCATTAGGAGGACTGGAACAGTTCATCTGGTGGCAGTAGGTGTTTAACTGTTCTGTCTGAGGAGGAAAAAACACAAAAGGGCTCAAAGTATTTTATTGCACTTCCCTGCACTTGATATGCACTGTTCTGATACCTAGATGGCATAGACTAGATTCAGACCTGCTGAATCTAGCCTGTTATTAATACACTTGAGCACTAAACTAGCCATCTTACATTAAGAGGTGCTCCCCTGTACCCTTGTGGCAGAGGAGTGTGGATCCAGCATTGTTTGAGCTGGGGATTGCTGGAGGAAGATTCATTGTGTGCTTTCCTATTGGTAGATTAGCTTAAAAGTGTTTTAATTTCACCTGTATTTAAGCCTTGCATCTGTGTGTCGCAGCCCATCATGCAACAGGAGTTAGCAGTGCCTTATACAGAAGCAAATGCCCTGAAACTCAAATTTTTCCCTAGACATCTGTCAGTGGAACTACGGGCAACTCAGTTGAGCACTGAGCAGTGTTGCCACACTTATCATCCATACTTTTCAAGAGAACAAGCATCTTTGTTAGCCCTACACAAAAATGGTCAAACTAGCCCACCCCCTTCCCTAATAGTACATACTGTAAACCCTGCTATAATGGATGGGCAATTTCCTGTCATTTCACCAGCCAGCCTGATTGACATGGGTATCCTGTGACAATGTAGTAATTGTCTCATGTATAATGACAACCCTTTATTCCTAAAACAAACAAATATCCTATACGAGAGATATAATTACACTATGAAGTTGGAATCAATTATCTCAAGTAACAACAAACCAGGCATCAAACAGGTTGTCAGCACACACACTCTACCTCTCACACAAAATAAGGTCATGACACATAATCACACATACATGGAGGTTCTCATTAGAAGCCTACCAAAAGATCAGAGACCTCCCAAATGTAAACCACTTGCACACACTGCTATGCAAATAGAAATTACTACATATAATAACACATAGACCAGTTTCTCAGCAAATAAGTCTCTAAGGTAAAATACCTCAAAACCTAATGTTTTGGTCATAGGAGACTCCGTAGTTTGACACACAGATGTCCTCTTACTAGGGTGGACAAGGTGAAAGTCACACCCTGCTGCCTGTCAGGTGCCAGGATCCATCAAATCACACATGCACTCAAGTCACTCAACATCAAGTATCATTATGACTCTGTCATAGTCCATATCAGGGTGAATGACTTAAGATGTACCTCTCTGGATTATATGAAGAGAGACATGACTAAACTCTCAGATTATGTGTCCAAGGCAGGTATGACCCTAACCCTAAGCAGCATTCTACCTCCACCCTGGATGATGCCACAATATAAGCAAAAAATGATCGACTTCAACAACTGGCTTAACTTGTGGTGTCAGCACAGGGGGATCCAGTATCTGTCAGCATGAGAAGACATGGTGAACAGGCCACACTGATTTGCTAGAGATGTTCTATACCTGTCTCCTCTAGGGTTTCAGATACTGGCAAAGGTGCTTGCCTCACCATAGTGCCTTTTTTACGCAATGGCAAAACAACAAAATTTTTGACTTAACAATATCCACTCAAGACAAACTCAGGGTTCTCTTGCTTAATGCTAGGAGTCTAAACATGAAAATGCACTCCCTAGAAGCACTCCCCACCTTGGAAAATGCTGCCATCTGTGCAGTCACTGAGACATGGTTCAAAGCCGCAAAGAGCACCCCAGTCATGCAAGGCTACAATGCCTTCCACACGGTCAGACCTCAAAATGAGCACCAAAGAACCAAAGGTGCAGGTGTATCCATCTTCATTAAAACCAAGTACACCTCAAGACCAGTCAAACAATAGAACTCTCTCAAACTACTCCATGTTCAATTAACTATAGGCAAAATACTCTACCACATCATTGCTAGCTATAGGTCCCCACCATGAACCAAGAAAAGCACACCACCTACCTGGACTTACTGGAGTCACTCAGCATACAACCCAAAACCTTAGTAATGAGAGATTTCAACTATCTTTCCATCGAGTGGGTGAAATACATGAGCACAAGCATGCTCACCCAGAGGTTCCTGAGGTCAACACAAATGCTCTGGAACAGATAGTCTGCACCCCCACAAGGGGCTCAAATTTCCTACACATACTACTCACCAACATAAAGGGGTCACTGCACTCCTTCTCTGTGTGATGCCCTCCCTGGTAAAGTCAGACCATAAATCAGTCTCATTTGAAGTAACTATTGGACCTGTCAAAACCACAGAAGCAAAAAAGCTAAGTAACTTTTCCAAAGCAAAGTACAGCCTACTAAATAAAACACCAACTTCTTTGATAGACTGCAGAATGACAACTGAACAAATAAAATTAGTGCTTTCATCCAATTTATTGTTTAAACTTCATCAGAAACAATGACAGATAAAATGCATGTCATTTAATTTAGGTGTAGACAGCCAATATCAAAAAAACAACCTAAAATTTAAAAATGTGATGTCACTTCCTAATGGTACCATCTTAACACACATTTGATATTTAGACTATTGTTAAGACCAGGAAGGATGTCAGCATTCAAAAACAGTTGCTACCTAAGTTCACAAACTTTAAGTAAAGTGTCAATCTCACCTATAAACTCTCTCACATGTTCTAAAACAAAAAAAAATGAAACATTTAAATCCAGTGCAGTTAATATTGTGATTAGCCAATGTGTTCTTTACATCACAATTCTTCTAATAGCTGAACAATTTTCTTTAATACAATCTGAAATTTTTCTACAGGTCTTATGTATATAAAAACACATAAAAAAATCACAAAATCCTACATAAACAATGTCACTAGTGTTACAATCAAAAGGACCAGTAATATAAACCATGAACTTACTGTAGTAAAAAGTGAAACTAGTGCATAAATGAATGTGCTTGCATGTCACACAATTACCACATTTAAAGATACCTTGCTTAGAAAAACAATGGAACCCAGTGTATGTGTAGTGTATTATCATGATATTCAAATACAGATTTCAAGGTTCTAGTCTTCTTGTAACAAAAATTGGGACCTTTGCCTAATGCCTCGACTAAAATGTGATTGCCCTGTATAATACACCAATTTTTGGTCAAAATGTTTCTAATTTGATACATGTCTAAGCTAATGGGAAGGTGAATACTAAGCTTCAAATCCTGGCAGCTAGATATACATTTGGTCTTCTCATAACGTGCCCTAAGTTTAGGCTAAAACGTGTTTTGTCTTTCCTCACCAATGTCTGCAATCAATTTTTCTAATACATATTCAGGGTAATTCCTGTCTAAAAACAATTTTTTTTCAAAAACCTACATTCTCTGTCAGAAGTGGAATCTTCACTAATAATTCTAGAAAGATGAATAAGTTGTCCTTTTATAATGTTAACCTTCATAAAGTATGGATGTTGACTGGTATATTCTAAAATTTGTTCCTGAAGGTTGCCTTATGGTAATTATTAGACTGAAATAATAGCTGGTCTTTGTCCAAAAAAATGTTCAAATCTAGAAATTGAATTTTAGTACCAGTATTGGAAATAGTATTAAGTTTTTGAAGTTTTCTGTCAGATAATGCTTGCAAAACAAATCTAGTTCAAACCTAGTACTCTACCAAATGAAAAATATGTCATCTATATATCTTTTACATATCCTGTTTGTCTCAAATCCTTTAATTTTGTCCAAGCTTTCAACCTCCCATGTGCTCAGAACAACGTTGGCATAGGCAGGGGCCATTTTTGATCTTATAACCATGCCCCTTTGCTGATGGTAAATTTTCCCATTAAAAGAAAAAACGTATTGTTCAACACAATTTCAATAAGATCATAAGCTGTCATTTTTCTATATATCCCTAAAGGTATATTAAAAAAACTATCTAGGTAGCTCTAATCCTTCATTATGAGGTATACTGGTATAAAGGGACTCAATATATAAATACACCATGAAGATGTCAGAAGAAGAGATTTGGTATAAAAAATAAGCAAAAAATGATCGACTTCAACAGTTGGCTTAGCTTGTAATGTCAGGCCAGGGGAGTCCAGCATCTGTCAGCATGGAAAGAGTGGTTGACAGGCCATGCTGCTTTGCCAGAGATGGTCTGCACCAGTCTCCTTTAGGCTTTTGGATACTGGCAAAGGAACTTGCCTCCCCTATAGTGTCATTTTTAGGAATTGTCAAAACAACAACATTTCCAACTTAACAAAATCCACTCAAGACAAACTCTGGGTTCTGCTTCTTAATGCTAGTAGTATAAACTTGAAACTGTACTCCCTGGAAGCACTCCTCACCTTGGAAGTTGCTGATGTCTGTGCAGTCACTGAGGCTTAGTTCAAGGCCACAGACAGCATCCCAGCTATGCAAGGCTACAATGCCTTCCACACAGTCAGACATAGAAATGAGCATCAAAGAACCAGAGGTGGAGGTGTATCCATCTGCATTACAACCAAATAGAAGTAAAGACTGGTCAAACAGTATGACTGTCTTGAACTACTCCATGTCCAATTACCTATAGGCAGAATACTTTACAATATCATTGCTAGCTCTAGGTCCCCCGCCATGAATTAAGAAAAGCACACCAAATACCTGGGCTTACTGGAGTCACACGCCATATAACACAACACCTTAGTCATGGGAGAGTTCAACTATCCTTCCATTGAGTGGATGAGATATATGAGCACAAACATGCATACCCAGAGGTTTCTGGACTTTGCCAATACAGATGCTCTAGAACAGATAGTCTGCACCCCCCAAAAGGGGCTCAAATCTCTTACACAGATTACTCACCCACATGAGGGGTCACTGCACTGCCTCTTGTGTGATTCTCTCCCGGGTAACATCAGACCATAAATCAGTCTCATTCAAAGTAACTATTGGACCTGTCACCACCACAGGAGTCAAAAAATACTAAATAACTTTTCCAAAGCAAACTGCAGCCTACTAAGTGACGGTATTAAACGTTTTATGTCCCCACAATCACAGACAACGATTCCTTTGCAGAGTTGTACACAAATTCCCTGTATAAACACTTAAGCAACTGTATAGACTAGGTTGTAACTGATTGAATTTAAACCAGGACCTCCCAAAAAACAAGCCGCCCTGTCTAAACAAGTTATTTAACAAAAGGAAGAAACTTGATGTATAACAACAAGAGGGAACTGACTCAGCAGAGGAAGAATTCCTTCCACTACTTAAATAAGCAAATCAGAAATATTATAAAGTCCTCTAAAGCTAATTATGAAGCTAAAATAGCATCGCTAGCTAAGGATAATCATAAGGCATTCTTTAATTACATCCAGAATCTAAAAGGGAATACATGGCTATGTGCCGAATTGGTAGTAGATATTACTACTCACACTGTACTAGAGGAAATTGCCAACCTGCTAGCTGACAGATTCGGCACAAACCCCCCCCCCCCGTCACCACCAGCCATACCCCAAAGCATACCTGACACCAGTCCTCTGCCTAGTATCTCTAAAGATAAGGTCATATCTGCACTCTCCAATGCCAAAAATGCGGACTTAGTGGGACCAGATAACACTCCAGGATGTTTATTCAGCAATCTAAAACAGGACCAGGCAGAACCACTTGGCATTCTCTTTAACCATAGCCTAAGAACTGGCTTTGTTCCAGCAGAGTGGAGAACAGCAACAGTAATCCCCTTAATAAACGAGGGCCATCAACCAACCCTGGGAACTATAGACCCATAGTCTAATCAGCCTCATCTGCAAGGCCATGGAAAGAATCATCATGGTTCTTATCAGCAAGGACATAGGTGACCTTCAAACTCTAGACCCAACCCAGTTTGTCTTCATTAAGGGCAAATCTAGTATACTTCTTTGAGAAAGTCATGAAAGCCTTGGATGAAGGCAAAACAATACATACTGCCTATCTTGACCTAGCTAAGGCTTTTGACACAATCCCCCACTCAGGTATCATTGAGAAACTTTTCCAGCTGAGGATTAACCCTTACGTCAATAGATGGGTAGCCAATTGGCTCACCAACAGAACACATACTGTCAAAGTTGATGACTCCATCCCTACCAGCAGACCCGTCACCAGTGGCATACCACAAGGATCTGTGTTAGGCTCTTTATTGTTTGGCATCTATTTCTGGGAAGTTCATGCTAAAGTAGATGGCTTTTGGCTTACCAAGTTTGCTGGTGATGATTGCAAATTAGGTGCAATCACTAAGTCCCCCAGCAATGTTAAGATATTACAGGAGGGTCTAACACAAACAAATGAATGGTGTCAAAGCCATGGTCTAAAACTAAATGCAAAAAAGTGCATTACTATCCCCTTTGGCAAAGCACAATTCCCTGCTAATTACAGTATTGACAGCACCCCCTTAAGTTCAAACCAGTGGTGCAAGATCTGGAAACATAGGTCGATAGCAATCTGAACTTCGACTACCAAGTTTCCACAGTCCACAGTGGTAAGGAAGGCCTTCTACATTGCGTATCTCATAAATAAGAGCATCGCATCCAGGTCTAAGGATGTTATAACTCCACTGTACGTAACCCTCATCAGATCATTAATAGGGCACAATGTTCCCTTCAGAAGGTACCTCACCAGACACCTGCAGCAGCTGGAGAAACCACAGAGGTTTCTTATCAAGAAAATCCAGGGCCTCCAAACCATGACTTGTGTGGATAGACTGAAAACCCTGTCACTGTACTCTGTATCATATTGGATGCTAAGAGGCGACTTGTGCCTGGCCTACAGGGAAGTATCTGACCATGCCATGATGGAAATGTTGCATATGCACAAGTCAAATGGCTCAACAGTCACTCACTCTAGGGATCTTAACCTAGCCTGTGACATTAACAGAACATGCTGGTGTAACAGATATGTCTCCCAGAGATTGCTGCTACTCTAGAATAAACTTGCAATTCACATGAAGCAGAGCTCCTCACTGACTCTTCTCAAGTGCAAACTAAACAAATGGATAGGAGACCACAAATTCACCGCAGGGGTGACAAACATGTCTTTTATGGACAGGGGTAGTCAGTGTTGATAATAGACCCTCTCAGCAAATTATGTCCATCTAACCAAAGACAATTGAGGTAACTCAGGATTAAAATGGCTATTTTTGTAAGGGCTATAGGGCCGCTAGCCTAGTAACCTTCTATGATTCTGAACAATATATATATATATATATATATATATATATATATATATATATATATGTGTGTGTGTGTGTGTGTGTGTGTGTGTGTGTGTGTGTGATACACTGAAAATGTTGAATGTCTAAAATGCAGAATGGCATTACATTGACCACAAAAGGTCAACAACAATGATTTGACAAGATCAGTGTACAAGAAAGGCTTGGATTTGTCCTCTTTTGCCAATGTAGTGTGATCTCATATCTGGGATATATAATTAGCAGGGGGGGTGTTAGAGGTTAATAGTGGCTTGCCCCCCTGTATAGAATGTGCGCAAAGTTTTTTGGTGTTTCAAATTTCGACCTTTAGTGGTCACTGTTATGCCATTTAGCATTTTGGCCATTCAACATTATAAATGTATACCTATATGTGTGTGCATGTTTGTGCATATGTGCGTAAGTGTTTGTGTGTGCATGCATATGTAGTGGGGGGGTGGGACTGCGGTCTTCTCCACATCAAGAAGTATGGGGGGGGGCTTTCCCCAGTGCTTTTTTTGTGATGTTTTGTTTCCAAATTCTATTTACATTTAGAAGCTTTTGTTTATTTTTGATCACAGTCATATGAGGTGATTACAAAGGAATCAAATACTTAGATATCATGTGTTAAGCTGTGCATCATCACTGCACTTGGTGGCACAGTATACTATGTGTTTTGCACATCACTCTTCATGCACAAATAACTGATCTGTTCCTGAATGGATGTATGGACACTGGACATCCTGTATAACCTCTGATAGGGACAGAAGCATATGGTGTAAAGGGCCACCAATAACACTACAGACTCCAATAATAATGGCAGTGATAACACTGGCTACTGGAACTTTTAAGAGGCCAAACAGAGATGCTACTCAGATACTGTAGCCTTCTTGTAGTGGAATACTACAGCAGTTTTCCAGTTGTCTTTTGCCCCATGAAGGGACCTACATTCAGATACCACAGATGGAGTGTATACACTATAGATAAATGAATTCTACAAAGATTACTTCCTGTCATTATTATTTGGCAAAGTGGATGTCACACATACTGCAATCTGAAAACCAATAAATGATTAAGTACCTGTATATGTAAGCTAGCAACAATAGTACTCCATAAACTTTCAGGTTGCATGTAATAACTACAGTCATGTAATAAATGATTGTGCCCTTAATCACTCCTCAGCCTTTCGGCTAAGATAAAGTGAATATGAAAAGTGATGTTAACATGTTACATGTTATACTCTAGTGCTGGTACCATGGCTTTGAATGTGGCCTAACCCTTCATAGTCACCTCCAAGGGGATGATGAATACTCCCTTGAACAGTGGATGCTCATATCCCTTAGAGCATGTTAAATATGCCATAGTAGGTGCAATATAATAGGACCCAGAGGAGGGTACATAACATTACTGAAAGGGTTTTTGCCCACCTCATGATAACGTTTCACTGCTTGGATGACTCTAGTGGATGACCATAACACTATTCAGTCATGGTATGTCAGATATTCACTGTTTGATGCATCCTACATAACCTCACTCATGCTATCATGACACCTCATCCTACAACAGATGACCCTGGCCCCTGTAGCAACTACAAGATGATATTCCACCACCACACAGATAAGGAACTACACAGCAATTGTAATATAACAGAGCCAAACAGATGCATGAAGTAAATCTAGCAAGTTTTGGATAGGTACTGTATGTATAGCAACATCATAACATTATTGTCAGAATATATTGACAGATGCATGCATATATGTAAATAGCACTGTCAGTTTGCACATAATGTGATGGAAGCACATGATATAAGGAGTTGGAACTGGCATATCATAATTTCCTATGTTACTGCAGATACAGTGCTGTAATATACCAGGCACTTACAATAGGAGTCCAAACCATCAACCTTCCCCTGTAAATATCTAAAACCAAGAGTGTTCTGTATGGCATTCACATGAACTACCTGCTGTTTTGTCAGCAGAATACTATGACAGCCATGTCACTTAGGGGTACTTCTCTGCGCTGGTGAGAAACGAGCTGCCCTACCCCTGTGTACAGATGCTGGGAGTGCCACCAGCAGCAACTCAACCAGTCAATATGATGACTTACTCACAGATGATGACCTAAAAGAACACAGTGAGGTTGTCCATTATTTGCTGAGAGGTGCTGTACCCAGTGACTCCACCCCCACCAGCAGATGTCTGTGAGTAGTGAACCAGTGCCTGGTAGCTTTGCAACACTGCTGACTGTAGCTGCACTAGGTCACTGATAGTACTGCTCAAACTATGAATTTCTTACCATAGACTAGAAAAATAGTGTTAGACATCACATGTTTTAGACAACTACAGCCTAGTGTTGTGCATTATCTGCATCCTGATGCTCTCCACATATGTGCTTCTTATGTAGTAGATATTCCATTGCAAGATATACTCCCTCAACTACTCTAACTGTCCATGGCTCTGATTTTATGCCACACCAGCAATACCCACAGCAGTTGCAGTTATATTCCTAATATGATCCTGTTACACTGTTCTCACATGGTAATGCCATGACACATGCAACAGTAGTTTATGAAGGGACATAATGTAAAATAAATAAATAAATAAGATATGATCTGACTCAGATAATGAGCCACTATAGTATGGGCTATGACCTACTGCTGACTTCCTGTAGTACAGTTCCCACACCCACAACACCAGAGATGGATGTACAAGAGCCACTGGCCTCAGTATGCATAACATATTTATCTTCATGCACCTTCAAGTTACTTCCAATCTGTGCTTGCATTCCAGCAGATAAAACCTGAATCCCAATACTATCCTAGCCTTTAACTCATTACATCTAAGTGACGCCTCCAGGTGCATCTGCAGTTAACTCCTACTGACACCTCCAAGCGTTAAATATTGGTTGTTCATATTTGCATCAATAATTCCAAAATTATGCTATGTACAAGTTTTTAAAAGATTTCATCTTAAAGCTTACACAATGGCAAGCTCAACTGCAGTAATATTTGACCTCAGTCTAGTGCAGGTAAAGAGATATTAACTGCAATTTTTATGATGTAATTTATATAGATATAATTTTCACATTTTTCTAAATAGCTCAACAACTAAGTAACACAGACAGAACTCCTTAGCCTCATACGAAAGCTCTTAGCTAGATTAATACAATGCTGCTGGCATTATGTGTGTAACTTGAGTGGTTGCTGAGATACTGTAAGTTGTTTACAAAATATCACAAATGTAATAGTTACTGTGTTTACTGTGGCTTATAAAATTCAGTTTAATGACCTAGAACCTAAAGAATACTATCACAATAAAAATAGTTCATGCTGAAGAGTCTGCCATTTATACTCCTTTCATAACCCCTATGGTTCCAGAGATATGAACATTTGTTTGAAATGTGAGGACAATTTGATTCTGTTAAAAGGCTTAGGCTCCGCCCATTGGAAGTTACAGTTCAAACATCCAGAGCTCCATTGGAGTGAATGAGTTAATAGCAGAAGACTGTCCCTCTACAACAGACTCAGTCAGTACAGTAACAACAGTGGCAGTATTTGCCTTGCAGCCAGCAAAATAGTCAAACCCAGGCTCCTCATCAGCATGAGAAATATCAACACCCTATTTTACAACAGCAAGAGCAGACGTAGAACCTAGAAAATAAATGCATAGTCATACAGGCTTTAATCTCTTGATTCTACATACATTAACATAAATTAATCTATCACCCATTGTCTGAGGGACATTATCAATGAAATCAGATACACCACTTTCATAAACTTGTTAGGACAATGCCAGTTGCATCTTGTCAGCAACAAGCTGTATACCTGATAGTGGTCCTCATACTCCCCTGCCTTGAGTTTTCCTCTTATTTCTGACATTCATGTCACTGGTATGTCACTTACATTCCTCATATGCAAAGCCATGAAAATAATTATCAGTGAAATTATCAGCAACGATATAGTAAACCTCTAGACTCTGGAACCAACTCAATTTGGTTTCGTCAAGGGCAGGTCATGCCTACTCAACCTGGTGTACTTCTTTGAGAAGGTCACCAAAGCAATGGATGAGGGCAAAAATGGTTCACACTGCCTACCTTTATCTGGCCAAGGTATTTGATGCAATACCCCACTTGGGCATTGTTACTAAACTCAAGAGGTTAGGTACAAACCCTTATGTCACCCAGTGGATAGCCAATTGTCTCACAGACAGGACCCAGTGAATTAGAATTGGGGAGTTCAGCTCTACAAAGAAGCCAGTCACAAGTGGATTCCCTCAGGGATCAGTCCTGGAAATGATCCTTTTTGGCATATACTTCTCTGAAGTCAAGGCCAATGTCAATGGCCTCTGGTTGACTAAATTTGCAGATGATTGCAAATTAGGGGCTGTCATTGAATCCCACACAGACACAAATGTTCTCCAGGAAGGGCTGACACAGCAAACAACTGGTGTCAGAGACACAGACTAAATCTAAATGCCAAGAAATGCGTAATACTATCCTTCAGGAAATCATCTACCCCTGGTAACTATCATAGAGCTGATCCAGTAGTCAGGGACTTAGGGACACACATAGACAGTAATCTAGCCTTTAATCACCACATGTCTACAGTAGTGAGGAAATCATTCTATGTTGTGCAACATATAAACAAAGGCATGGTATCTAGGTCCAAGGAAGTCATTGTTCCACTGTATTCAGCATTCATCAGACCTATTATTCAACATTCATCAGACCTATCATTGAGTACATTGCCCCCTTTGGTATGTACCTAACCAGGCATTTCCAACAATTGGAATGTCCACAGAGGTTCCTCACTAAAAGAATACAGGGTTTAAGTAATATGTCCTATGCAGACTGCCTCAAGGCCCTATCCCTGTCCTGTATTCTGTGTCCTACAATCTGTTGAGGAGAGATCTATGCCTGGCATGCAGGGAATTCTCAAACTCCATTCTGATAGACCTCCTGTATATCTCCAAAACAAACAGCACCAGAATTAACCATTCTAAAGACTAAAACCTTGCCTGTGATATAAACAGGACCTGCTAAAGAGACAGGTATATAGCCCAGAGACTATCCCATCTCTGGAACAGGTTCCATATCCATGTGAAGCAGAGTTCCACCCTAGCCCAATTCAAGTGCAACTTGGACAATTGGATGGGGAACAGGAAATTCATCCCTGGTTTGGCACCTATGTCTCTAATGGACACAGCCTGTGAATGGTTCATCTCCCAGGTCCCTATTTGTAAATGTTTCATCTCCCAAGGTCCTGCTTACACTTACCAAAGGTATCAGAACTTGTCAGAGATTTGAGATGAATGACTAGGATTAAAGAGGCCTTTGTGGTCATTAGCCTAGTAAACACCTATGAACCTATAAACCTATTCCCTTCTCAGGCAACTGTGTACTTCAATATCATTAACGTCTGAAGCAATTTTAGCATACCTCTGCTGTCTCAGCTCTTGATTTCTAGCTCTTCACTCATCAAGAAGGTACCATCTGCACAAAGGGAATTTATTAACATCTCTGCTCATGCTTGTAAAGTTAATTTTTTTCTCTCATACACTCATTGCTCAAAAGGGACACAAGATGAGAGAAATGCAACAAATACATAAAAACACATGGTATGCAAATGTCAACTTTTGTTAATTTTTTTTGCTAAAATGCATAGCACTAAGCAATGTAAACCAGGTAAACAAAATTTATGTAACCTTTCCAAACAGTACATAAGGCAATGGTTTTACTAATCAACATTGGACTTATCACTGTAATATATAGGATAATACATGCCACAAATAGATGCTCTTTGATAGACCAGTTGGCATAATGGTTAAGATCTTTGCCTCCCATGCAGAAGGTACAAGATTCGATCCTGACCTCCGACCAATGCCTGTTTGGAGTTTGCATATTCTCCCTGTGTCTCCATGGGGTTTCTCTCATGTCCGGAAAACATGCTGAGTGTTTCCATCTCAAACTCAATAATGAATGGAGCTGTGGGTAGCAATACAGACTTTACACGGTGCCCTATAGGGGGAAGAGTTGTACAGACCAACTGCTTCGGGCATCTACTGTGGTGCTTAGCATCCTCAAGATAAGAGAACAATGATCACAGACTGTGTGCCATGGCAGGGCTAGCTACTTGACTGTGTAAAATATGGCTCTAGGTGATTTGGTCATGTTGACTAATGTTGCTAAAATGGGCATGATGATAACTGTGTTGAGGACCCGGGCTACTCTGACCTATATCAGGGACCCTTGCTAATGCAGGGAGGGAAGTGTATGCCAGTGTGTGCCTGCCATAAAGCCCAGGCAGCCCTGGATCAATAAGCTACTGGCCGGCCGGTGTCTAGTTGTCTAGTTGCCCAGCCTGGGTTACCTTGAATAGCTCTGTTTAACAAAAGCTGGACGTAAAACATGAACTGAGAATTGCTACGCTAAATGTAGGTTTACTGACAGGACACAGCTTAGAAGTGGATGACATGATTATGTAGAGGAGACTGGACATCCAATGCATCCAAGAGAAGGATGGAAGGGCAGTGAAGTAAAGCCACTTGGCTTGGATCCAGACTCTACTACTCAAAAGGGGTACAGGCTAGAAATGGTGTGGGAATTGGACTGAGACAGAGGCTTCAGAAGGCAGTGAATGATATAGGTTCATAGGTTCGTAGGTTGTTACAAGGCTATTGGCCCTAGGGCCTATACAATCCCATCCAATCATCAAGGTTCCTTTTGAAGAGGGCTAAAGAGGCACTCTGCTTGACATGTATGGGCAGTCTATTCCGGAATCTGGTGAGTCTCTGGGTCAGGAACATATCCCCCCAGCATGTTTTGTTCATTGTGATGACAAGGTTTAGATCCCTGGAGTGTGTGGCTCTGAGAGATTGGGATTTCTTTAAGTGTAGCATGTCCAACAGCTCTGGGTTTGACATGACCTTGTATGTTAAGCAGAGATTACCTCTGAGTAGACGATATGTGACAGAGTATAGCTGGAGTTTTTTTTAGACGGTCAGCATAGGGCATCTGCTTTAGGCCTGTGATTCTTTTAGTGAGGTATTTCTGCGGCCTTTCCAGTTGTTGCAGATGTCTTGAGAGGTACATACCAAATAGGACGTTGTATTCTATAATGGGTCTAATGAGGGATGAGTATAGTGGGACAATGACCTTTTTTCTGGATGAAAAGCCCTTAGTGATGAGGTGTGCCACATAGAAGGATTTCCTGAATGTTGTTGCAATGTGGTTATTGAAGGTGAAAGCACTGTCCACTTGTGTCCCTAAGTCTCTTATCACACTTTTGGTGTTTAGTGTACTGCCACCTATGTGGTAATTCATGGGTACATGTTTTTTCCCAAAGGGGATAACTATACATTTCTTGGCATTGAGCCTGAGCCCATGGCTCTGGCACCAAGCATCTGTTTCTGTAAGACCCTTTTGTAGAATATCCACATCATTTGGGGATTCAATAATGGCTCCCAGTTTGCAGTCATGGCTCCTAGTTTGCATATCATCAGAATTAGTGACAGACTCATGGCAATCAGACTCCAGTGTAATGATAGGACACTATTCATAATCTCAGCCTATGCCCCACAGCAGGGTTGTGATAGTGAGGAAAATAGTGCATTCAGACAGCAGTTGCAGGACCTACTAGATATAGAAGGACAACGTGAATTGGTGTTGATAATGGGTGACTTGATTGCACATATCGGGACAGACAGAATAGGATATGAACTGCCTGGGTCCTAATGGATGGGGCAACAGGACTAAAGAAGGAGAAGCCATTCTAAAGTTCTGTCATTCGCTAGTAGTCAACACATGGCTCAGAAAGAGAGACAGTCACAAGAGCACATATACAAGAGTAGCCAACATGTAACTCAGGTAGACTTCCTCCTAGTAAGGATTGCAAAGTCATCCCCAGTGAAATAGCCAGCCCACAGCATAAATCACTAGTTGCCACAATCAGCTGCAAGCAGTGGTCAGAGAACAGTCTAAGGTCAACAGAGACCAGGCTGAAGACCTGGAAGTTGCCTGGAGAGAAAGGACAACTGTTCAAGGAATTACTCAGGGCTCTAAAACACCAAGAATAGGTGGAGTTGAACAAGAATGGCAGCATCTAAAAACAGCATGTGTTATGACTACAGAAAAGATATGTGGCCAAGCCAGTTATGGAAATAAGGTACATAAGAAAAGCTAGTGATGAAATGTTGAAGTCCAGGAAGTCATCAAAAGAAAGAAGGAGTGCAGGAAAAAGTGAGAGATAGAAAAGACTGACCGGTTAGGAAGGATTACTGGTTAGCTAACAGAGAAGCTAAGAAAGAAGTTGCAATAGCAATGAATAGGGCATCAGAGGCATGCTACCAACTTCTGGAAAGTGACTCAGTAAGTGGCACAAAGAAACTATATCAGGTTGCAAGGCAAAGACAGAAAGATAAAGAAGATAGTCAGACACACTTTATAAGGGATGTCAGCAACAACCTGCTCACCTTTCCACAGGACATCGAAGGCGGATGCAAGGAGTATTTTCAGCAGCTTCTGAATGAAGAAAACCCCACAGAAGCTGTACTGCCCCAGAAACAGCCTACAGTGAGAGAAGAAGAGGATCCCACCCTAGAAGAAGTAAGAACAGTACTAAGGAAAATTAAGTCAGGGAAAAGCAGCAGGCTCAGATGAGGTCTCAGCAGATATGATAAAGATGCTGGGTGAGACAGGGGAGAAATGGCTCCAGAGGGTACTAATAGCAGTGTGGAGAGAAAGGCACATCCCAGATAACAGGAGAATAAACATACTCATGGCAGTGTACAAGAACAAAGGGGACATTCACAACTGCGGGCAGTACAGAGGCAACAGACTCCTATCACATTGCATGAAAGTTCTGGAGAGAGTGATTAATAAATGGATACTCAGAGTAGTAGAATGCAAGAAGGGAGATGAGCAGTTTGGATTCAGATCAGGATGCAGCACAATGGCCCTATGTTTGTAGTGAGACAGATATTTGAGAAGACGCTAGAGATGAGGGTAGATGCCAACTGAGCTTTCCTATACATGGAGAAAGCATATGACAAGGTCCCAAGAAAGCTGATCTTGGCAGTACTGTGGTGGTTTGAAGTCACAGAAACATTGGTAAAATTAGTGCAGGCTATGTACAAGGATCCAATGACTCAAGTACGAACAGTGTTCAGCCTCGGTTTCCAGTCGGAGTGGGTGTACACCAGGGTTCAGCTCTGAGCCCACTGCTGTTCATACTGGTGATGGACTACATTAGCAAACAGGTCGGAGGGGGGCAGATCAACAAAGTTGCTGTATACAGACAATGTGGCATTACAGGCAGACTCTGAGCTAGAACTTCAGTAAAGGATAGGAGAATGGAATGCAAAACTGAAGGCACTTGGGATGAAACTAATGGGGAAAGCAGAAGAAGCTGAGAAAAGAGATAGAAGGGAAGATAGTGGAACAGGTAAACAGCTTCAAGGATCTGGGAGGGGTGGTTGAGGAGGAGGAAAGTCTGAATGAAGAAGTCGAAGCTAGGATCAGAGGGGCTGCAGCCAACTGGCATAGCGTGTCAGGTGTAGTCTATGACAGAAGAATGCCAAAGAAGCTGAAAAGTAAGGTGTACAAGACAGTGGTGTGACCAGTACTACTGTATGATACAGAAACCTGGGCAGTAAAGGCAAAACAGTTGAAGAAGCTAGAGATGATGGAAATGAAGTGCCTGAGAAGGGTGGTAGGATGCACACTGTGGGACAGATGAAGAAATTAGGACATAATAACAGAAGCCAAAGTAGCTCCAATTGCAGAAAAGATCAAAGAGAACAGATTACTGTGGTTTGGACACGTGTAGAAATGCAGAAGACAATCTGCTGAGGAAGATTTTGGACAGACAGGAGGAAGGTAAGAGGAAGTGATGACATTCAGCAAAGAGATTGATGGATTATGTGAAAGAAGATCTACAGCAGTTAGGCATGAGTGTTGAAGAAGGCAGGAGTGTGGCACTGAATTGAGAGAGTTGGCGACAGTTAACACAATACCCCGACTCCATGTAGAAAAAATGGGAAAAAGGGAGCCGATGGTGATGATGACATGCCACAAATATTGCTTAACTTTAAAACCAGCATGCACATTACTGAGAAAAGACAGCAGAACTCAATACACAGTGAATGTTATGAATTAAGGGAAAAATGAATCAACTGCTGATTCCAGGAATGATACATATGAACACAATGCTCCTCCATGTAAAACACAAAGCTAGAACACAAAATAGCACTGTATCAAAAACTTTTGATAGCAGTCCAGTATGCTAATGATATTCATGTTTTTTTGTTTGCTTTGTTTTTTGTTTTTTGTTTTTATGTGTATGCATTCACAGTGAGTGTGATGCTCCACTTAGTTTCATGAATCACACCTGTTTTCAGTTGCAGACAATATTTTTCCACTGGTTTACTAAGGTTTGCACTTCTCACACTGATATTCCTGATTTGAAAACTAACACATATTTGCATGATGTTGAACAGTAGGCTAGACAGGCTAATACATACAGGATGATGAACTATAAAATACAAGACTGAGAACATAACTTGCCAATACTATAATAACATCCTCATGTTAGGATGTTCACACACATCTGCCACTATTTTAGCAAAGATGCTGCTCCATTACCCTTCTGCATGTGGAAAGAGGAAGACATGAGTGTTTGTAGCTTATATCCTGCTTAGCCAAACACCACTACCAAATGGTTAATCGTGGGAAGATATGTGGGATAGGATATGTTAAGACCAAACAGGAAGTCATGAACCAAGGATATGAGATGCAAATGGAGACTACCTAGCATCACCAGAAATGGGAAGCAGTGTTGGCACAAATAGCATAACTACTCCTAAAGAATGCCTGAATACCTCTAGTGATAGGTGTAGTTGTGAGGCTCATTTTCTGTATAAGGTGAACAGTGACACACAGCAAAATGTGGATGTAAACTGATAGCTGCAAAATGTGAGCACTGTGACATTAAGTCTGTTACTTTACCACACGACCAACAGTCTAATCGATTATTTTTTCCCAGGATTGGAAGTGAAACCTCAGTTGATAACACCATAACTGATTTATGCAACCACCAGGAATGTGTATACTTGTCTAGCCAGCCTTGTCAAACCTGTGTTTGATAGCCATAAATTAATGCTTGTATAGACCATCCCTTGGCAATGTACTCTGCTATATAACATAGACTTCCTCTGCAATCCACAATATGTAAGTACCAGGTCTTACTTCAGTAAAGTGTTATACGTAATTTGTAAGTCATTACTGATGGAGGTCCTGCTTTATGATGCTAGATACAGTTACTCTCTTTGCTACTGATTGTGCCTCACCTAAAGTTTAATCTAAATTCTGATGATAACCCCATTGTGCAATGCCAGGCAACATTCATCTATCTACTATGGGCTGTGACTTTCCTAAAATATGCTGTACGCAGAGGTAGTACTGTCACTTGATGATAGGTGCAGTTACCTTCCATGCTTTTGATTGGGCCTTGGCCTAAAATTCCGTGTAAATTCTGAGAGTAGCCCCATTGTGCAATGCCAAGCAATATATGCACTATGATTTGACTAAAGTTTGCTGTACTCTGATGACATCATTGTGCTATGTCAGACACAGTTGCCACCTGTACTGTGGAGTGTACCTGCCTAAGGTCCATTGTACACACATGTGATGCAACCATTGCATGACTCTTGATAATGCTGTTTCTTACATTGTGTAATGTCCTGCCTAAAGTTTGTTATACATTCAGGTAGTGCCACTGTTGTATGATACCAAGTGCATTTACCTCTTGCACCATGGAGAGTGCACTGACTAAATGTTGGTGTATGTAGTGGTGGTACCAACATATACAGTCAGTCCAGATTTGGTTATATCACATAACCCTGTCTGTTTCCTGCTTAAATTCTATTCTACGTGCTGATGTCAGCCCCATTTTTGTGTGATGCCAGGTGACTATGCAGGCAAGGCTCATAAGTACATTGGATAGTAGCTTTGCCTATGTTAATGGAGAGCTGACAGGCATAAAATTACCAATATGGATATGGCAGCATAAATATTCCTACCATGTGTCACTGTAGCATTCATACTTTTGGTACATGGTTTACACAATCATAACATATATATGCTTGACATAGCATATTTCCAGTTATATGATATGTGATATTTGTGGCAATTTGTTAATAACTGTGAAGGAATGCTCCTGTAACTTACAGCACAGAAATCATGTGGATTCTGTGCAAATGTTTTATGATATGTGTTAATCCCTCTCAAGGCTATTGATCTTTGACTTTGTCCTGATTATACATTTGAAGTATGGCTTTGCTAACATATGTCATCAGTTAACCACTGTTATAACATTTGATATTTGTATTACTTTAGTGTATTCAAATCCCTCAGCTGTCACTATTTTGAAGGAATGTACATATTTTCAGACCTGATTTGCTCCTGCACATGATATACCTATTTCTGGAGGTATGTCCCTATTTTTAAGTTTGATTTACCTCTTCACACAGTCTTCTGAATCCTCCTCATGACACATGATTTTGAAGCAGTCTAGGACACAGAAAACCACATTACAAAACCAACAAATTAGTGACACCGATAATTTAAAGAAAAAGGACGTGCACATCTTACATTTCTCTTTTATGGAAGCAAAAATAAATGACCTTCTGCAGTAGAATTTTAGAATACAGTTCATTAAATTCTGACACACAGCATATTGTCTCACAAAGGAGCATCTCTACTTTGATACTTTGAGCAAACTCTCCTTTGATAATCACATTGCCAAAGTGGTTAGAAAATCCTTCTACATGGCACACCTTATCACAAAAGGGTTTGCATCCAGATCAAAAGAGGTCATTGTGCCCCTCTACTCATCACTCATCAGACCCATCATAGAGTACAATGCCCCATTTGGGATGTATCTTACAAGACACCTGCAACAGCTGGAAAGACCACAGAAGTACCTCACCAAGAGGATCACTGGCCTCAAACAGATGCCCTATGCAGCTCAACTGAAGAAACTCCAGCTGTACTCCGTTGCATACCGCCTACTCAGAGGTGATCTCTGCCTGACATACAAGGCCATTTCCAACCCAGAACTGATGGACATGCTCCACCTAAAGAAAAGCTTATCCTCTCGAGCCACACACTCTAGGGATCTAAATCTCACCACAACAATAAATAGGACGTGCTGGAGGGATAGATTCCTATCACAGAGACTTCCCATGGTTTGGAACAAGATTCCAATCTACATTAGGCAGAGCTCATCGCTAACACTCTTCAAGAGAAACCTTGACAAGTGGATGGGAAACAGAAAGTTTACCCTGTGGATCACTTCAGTGACTCTGCTGGACAGAGGCACAGGGAACTAATCTAAGGGGGCGGCAAAAGCCAACACATTCTGGCTAGGCTTACAAATGCCTTCAGGCAGATAGCCTAGTAACTACCTATGAACCTATGAACCTATGTTCCTCTGCTACCATGAAGACCATGAATATGAGGAAATCTGGACACAACATCCCCACTCTCCATGGCTTGGCATTGCTGGCATGTCCCAGTAATTTCTCCATAGCAGCTCACCAACATCAGTAACTGCATGCCTTCCATGGATGTCACAGGAGGAGTGTTCTGGTTCATCATGTAGAGATATCATAATGATCTCTCTCAGTGCTGGCCCTGGACACAAACTGGGAGCAAGATGAGAGGTGTCACCACTCCCAGATAACACTGAAGTAGAGACCAGAAGTTTCTTTTGTATACAGTTGCATATAGTTTAAAGGCTTTGCATTTTGAGGAATATTGACCATTTAATGTTAATAGCTGCATGCTTCTAGATAGAGAAATAGATTTTTTTATGCATATTTATTTACTTATTTATTTATAGTTGGTGTCATGTCTGAGAAGTAGTGGTTATATACCATCAGTAACATTAGGTATGGCCTGCATGCACACAGTGATTGAGGGTGGGATCTATGAGCAGATCAACTATTTGTTGGTGTGTTATACAGTTCTGATGTGTATAATGTTACAATTAAGCACTGCAGCCCCTAAGTGGTAGGGTATACAATATGGACATAGGTTACACTGATCGACTGATTTAGAGATTTGTTATCCAGAGAAGTGAGCTTGCCTCAGAATCTTTTTCAGCCATAACTCATGCTCCAAGGCAGCAAACAGAGCAGTATTTCAGAGGAATGTAGAGCTCCAAATAATCAGGTCATGCACACTTCAGGTAAAGAATGTACATAAAAGAGACAACATGAACCAATGATTTAAGAAGGAAAGTAGCATACAATGGTAAGCATATGCTAAATGCAGATAGTAATGTAGCTTGAACAGAAATTGACTTAGAAGAGTATAAGGTGCATCTACTGATGACGGAGTATTAAGTATTTATTTATTTATATGCATAAAAAGTAAAGGAAGCAACAGACCACGGCTGTAGAGAATGCAAAATAGTTTAATCCACAAAGAACATAAACTGGTGAGCGCTTTCGTGGACCAAGCCACTTCAACAGACATTGAAACAAAGTATAAAATTCCTTTATATATCATCCTACACTCACTAATTGGGACCCCACCTTATCTTAAAGGCACAGGTCATTCCATGTGCAAATGAAAGACAGCATATAAAAACAGCATATAAAAACAGTATAAAAAACAGCATATAGGAAACAACACATGTTTGTGTTGTTTCCTATATGCTGTTTTTTATACTTTTTTTATATGCTGTTTTTATATGCTGTATTTCATTTGCACATGGAATGACCTGTGTCTTTAAGATAAGGTGGGGTCCCAATTAGTGAGTGTAGGATGATATATAAATGAATTTTATACTTTGTTTCAATGTCTGATGAAGGGGCTTGGTCCACGAAAGTGCTCACCATTTTATGTTCGTTGTGGATTAAACTATTTTGCATTCTCTACAGCCGTGGTCTGTTGCTTCCTTTACTTTTTATGCATTTGGATTATTTTTTGGAAGTGCAGTTTACCAGCATCACCTGTTTTGTACTTTTCTTGGATTTATTTATTTATCTTTGTTTACTGGGAGAGTCCAACTGTGATGAACCTGGGGTGAAAACCTCCAGTGTAGTTTTACAGAAACAGAGTATCAAGTTGATGCATTCAGTTACAGAGCCAGATATATTCATTTACATAGGTTAAAATTTGTACATACATGGAAATTACTGCAAATATATGAAAACAAAGGGAGTACATTTTTGATACGAAGTGAAAGTGTAACATTATCAAGTTTAGAATCATTGAAAACTGTTCAGTTTAATAATAGTTATAAGCTGTGACTCACACATGAAGACTACATTGAGAAGCAGAGATAAAACATAATTTAAAGGTATTAGAAGTTGGATGTATGGAAGTGACAGATATAGTAAATAGAAAAGTTAAGGCGGTAGAAGAGAAGATAAATTATTTTGATTAAAAGGCTGTGGAAGAATAGTGAGATAGGAATTAAGAGAAAAAGGACAGTATTTGTGAAAAGAGAGATAAGAGAGAAAGGATGTGTAATTGATGAAGCAGGTATGGAGCTAGTGATAGATATGTGCTTGGGAATCATTAGATTTTAGGAACAAAAGAACAATTAGAAATACTTTTGAGGAAGTAGCATGGTAAGTGGAGATATAGTTTGGTAAGTGGTGATGTACAGTGAGTGGCAACATAGTATGGAAAGTGGTAATGTAATATGGTAATTAGTGATGAATGGTAAGGAGTGATCTAGTATGGATAGTGGTGATATAGTATGGTGAAGGGTGATGTAGTACAGTGAGTGCTGATGTAGTACGGTGAGTGGTGATGTAGAATGGTAAGTGGTGATGTAGTATGTTGAGTGGTGAAGTAGGAAGGTGAGTGGTAATGTAGTATGATAAGTGGTGATGTAGTATGGTGAGTGATGATGAAGATGCAGTATGTTAAGTGGTAATATGGTATGGTAGATGCTGATGTACTATGGTGAGTGGTGATGTAGTGTGGTGAGTGATATAGTCCTGTGAGTGGTGATGTAGTTTGGTAAATGGTGAGGTAGTATGGTAAGTGATGATGTAGTACAGTGAGTGGTGATATAGTACTTAAGTGGTGATGTAGTGCAGTAAGTGGTATAGTATGGTACATGGTGATGTAGTATGGTGAGTGGTATAGTACAGTGAGTGGTGGTGTAATATGGTAAATGGTGATATAGCATGTGAGTGGTGATGTAGTGTGGTAAGTGGTGATGTAGTACAGTAAGTGGTGATGTAGTACAGTGAGTGGTGATGTAGCATGGTGAGTGGTGATGTAACATGATAAGTGGTGATGTAGTATGGTGAAAGGTGATGTAGTACACTGAGTGGTGGTGTAGTACAGTGAGCGATGATGTAGTACAGTAAGTGGTGATGTAGTGCAGTGAACCGTGATGTAGTATGTTAAGTGGTGATGTAGTATGGTGAGTGGTGATGTAGTATGGTGAGTGGTGATGTAGTATGATGACTGGGGATGTAGTATGGTAAGTGGTAATGTAATACAGTGAGTGGTGATGCAATATGGCAAGTGGTGATGTAGTATGACAAGTGCTGAAGTAGTATAGTATATATATATATATATATATATATATATATATATATATATATATACGTATATATATATATATATATATAGTGAGTGGTGATGTAATATGGTAAGTGGTGATGTAGTATGGTGAGTGGAGATGTAGTACAGTGAGTGGTGATGTAGTATGGTGAGTGGTGATAGTGATGTAGTATGGTAAGTGGTGATGTAGTAAAGTGAGTGGTGATGTACAGTAAGTGATGTAGTATGGTGGGTGGTGATGTAGTATGGTAAGTGGTGATGTATGGTGAGTGGTGATGGTGATGTAGTATGGTGAGTAGTGATATAGTATGGTGAGTGGTGATGTAGTATGGTGTAATGTAGTATGGTGAGTGGTGATGTGTGATGGTGTGATGCAGTGGTAAGTGGTAGTGGTGATGTAGTATGGTGAATGGTGATGTAGTATGGTAAGTGGTGATGTAGTATGGTGAGTGGTGATGCAGTACAGTGAGTGGTGGTGTAATATGGTAAGTGGTGATGTATGGTGAGTGGTGATGATGTAGTATGATGAGTGGTGAAGTAGGATGGTAAGTGATGATGTACAGTGAGTGGTGATGCAGTATGGTGAGTGGTGATGTAATATGGTGTGTGGTGATGTAGCATGGTGTGTGATGATGTAATATGGTAAGCAACGATGTAGTACAGTGAGTGGTGCTGATCTATTGCAGACTGGAAGAAATTGGTAGATGAAGGACAGGGATGTAAATGACTACCATGAACAGCTCAATATGGTTGCTCAATATAAGTCTCATCAGTATCCATTTAGGGGCATTCTCACAGTTTGGGGAATTCTTAGACACCAGAAAAGGTATGACCTTAATGCACTTTTTTGTTAAAAACATTGCAGCCACTCCAATTGTTTTCTGTAAGATCTGTTATAGAATATATCAGATTTGATCTTTATCTAAGTTGATGGTTATAATGTAGTTTTGAAACAAGTTTCAACTATATAAGTATATTAGGACTGTGAGATGTTAAGCTTCAAAACTGTACATTTTGTTTATAAGGATCAGAGCACCTTTATGATGGATTTTGAGTGCTTTATCTTGGTTAAAATCTGATGATAAGTTAGAAAGGGAACCAGTGTGGGAAGCTGGACAAAATGATAATGTTAGTGATTTTATAGGGTGGAGCATATAGGGCAGAATGAATTATCTGGCAAGATGGGTCCTTGACTGAGGTTTATATCATCACAAAGGATTATTAGGAGAACTATGGGGAGGGTTGAATGTTTTCTGATGCACTTTGTGAAAAAAAGGTATTGAAGGAGAGAAAAAGACTTTAGTGTAAAGGTTATTGATGGAAAAAAAACAGTGTCAGACTGGAAGGAAACATATTGGTTAATGTTCATGAAAGGATAATGGGTAGAATAAGTGGAAATGCATCAATGGTCAGTATAGAAAAGTATCAGGGGAAGAGTGAGGAGAAAGAGTAAAAACAGTAGAGGAAGTTGTATTTACTTGAAGGATATATAGTATCATAGTATCGTATGGCGTACAAGACAGAATCAGTCCAAGGACATTTATACCTAGCTAGCAACCACCCTCAAGGAAATCTCTTACCTCCAGGAGGCCAAAATAGGTTTGACAAGAAAAGAATTTTGAGATAACCATCAAATTGTCAAAATTCTTCATAAAGGTAGTTAGGCCATTGTTTTGTTAGATAGATGGATAGATAGATAGATAGATAGATAGATAGATAGATAGATAGATAGATAGATAGATAGATAGATAGATAGATAGATAGATAGATAGATAGATAGATAGATAGATAACACTGGGAGATGAATCCATCCTGCCAACGGGCTTCATTTTATTTGTTGCTAGAGATTTATATCCTTTGCATACGGTGGCCACAGCAGTGCAGCAGTTAGCATTGTCAAGGGTGGCCATGGTGCTGCAGCTGTTAGTGTTGTCGAGGGTGGCTGCGGTGGTGCAGCAGTTAGCATTGTTGCCTCAAAGCAAGAGGCTCTCTGGTTCGATTCTTGGCTGGGATGCCTTCTGTGCAGAGTCTGCATGTCCTCCCTGAAGTCACATGCATTTCTTCCGGGTGCTCCAGTTTCCTCCCACATTCCAAAAACATGCAGTAGCTGGATTGGATACTTAAATTGCCCATAGGTGTGAGTGTGTGTATGAGTGACTGATATGGATGAATTACCATGGCAGGGCTAGCCACCCAGTAGTGTAAAATCTTGGCACAAGATGGTTATCACTGTTGAAGTGACACCCCAACCCCCATGTGCAAAAATGGGAAAAAGGGGTTGAGGATGGATATAGATGGAGGATTGATTTACATCCTGTGTATAGGTGTATATAATAGATGTATATAAAGCCATTCATTTCATGGAGGTGAAGGAGATGCAGGAAGGTAAGGTACTCCATGGCACAAAAAAAAAAAAAAACAGACATATGTCACCTCATAGTAGTCTATAAAATACAGAGTTCAAGGAAAGAGTTTTTACCATGCCTTGGTAGTTTAGGGTGTTTAGACCGATGAATTTTTAATCACAAACATTTTGGTCTTTCTAGTTGTAAGGGTTAAGTATAGAGGAATGTTAACAATTGTTAGACTCAGATAAAATACTAATTGGGCAAGACAGAAGGATTTCATCATTGGTGCATCAGCATAGTGATCAATGGATAGGGAGTTGACTATGAAAATTCAAAGACTTCTGATGACTAAATTAATATTGAGATGGGTGCTGCCTATACTAGAGGCACCAGAAAAGTTTTGTTTGCCAAACATTATAAACTCATTATGGCTAAACCTGAAATAAGCTGTGAGTAGCTGTGGAGGGTCTGGTGGAAAGATAATGGATGAGAAGGAAAGATGAGAGTATAAGTAATGATTTCATGTGTAACCTAATTCTTACTTAGAGAGTAGACTTAGTGTTTCTAAACATATAGGATAGAATACTGTTAGTGTGACTTTGAAAATATAGAATGAGTTGCTGTGAAGTGGGAGTAAAGATAGTGAGGGGTCAAGGCTTTATCTGCTACCTAAATGATTAATAAAGGTGATATGAGGTGAGAGAGTCAATGACCTTATCAGCTACCTTCATTGTTACTAAGAGAGAGATAACACAGCTTATTCATTAGAAAGAGAGTAGAATGTGTAATAGTGAGACAAAGGGTAACTAGTAACTGAGTAGATGAAATGAGATAGAATGGATGGCAAAGAAAGTCACTGATCTTATCTGCAAAATAAGGTCACAGAAATGATGTAGTGGTTCTAAATTTGGAGGACAGAAAACTGCTCATTAGAATGAAGGTGGAAGAGTGGTACAGCAGAGACAGATGAAATGGGAGTAAATGGTAGAGATAATTGCTGCCTAAGGTGCTTCTAAGAAATAAAATGGAGAGTTTATTAATTTGATAGATAACAAAACTTAATAAATGATTGGGAAGGACATTGGTTCAATTGCGATGACCTCTTCTGCCTCCCAAGTTCTTCAGTGAAGAAGGACATAGATTCTAAGTGAAGAGTGGTAAGGTTATTGTGTGTGGACTGTGGAATCTCATTTTCACATTCATGTACAATTGTGTACTCTGTGTGTGTGTGTGTGTGTGTGTGTGTGTGTGTGTGTGTGTGTGTGTGTGTGTGTGTGTGTGTGTGTGTGTGTGTGTGTGTGTGTATGTGTGCAAATTCTCTTGTACATCTGCCCCAAAATTAACATTCATGGATAAGAAACCTATTTATATATAAGCTACTCCAAGGTGTTCCACTATGAGGATGCATTATTCATAGAGAATACAACACAGCAACTTGGAGTAGACTAAAATAAAGTTTCCAGAATCCTGGTAAGTTTCAGAATGATCTGGCATTCATGTAAGTCCAAAGAAAGAAAGGTGCAACAATTTACAAATTATTGTCTATGAAGTAGAGCCTGAAACAAACTTCTGTTAATGCAGAAGTTTGGTTATGCTTCATATAGTTGCTAGCATTTATCTTTGATTTGATGGTATGACATAAGCAAACATTTTTTAAATTGTGAATATTTCTGCAAAGATAAGTGCATTTGGAAAATATGTTTTCTTTAAGATTATAAGAAAACTGTTTATTTCACATATATAATGGAATCAGTATTATATCTAAAAATTAGTTTGAGAAACAACTTGCATTGGAAATTTGTTGTAACAAGCAGATTGTTGAGTTCATGATTTGAATCATCAAGTGAGGCCATACAGCAGATTACTGTGAAAAATGATTTGTTAAGCACTATAAACATTGAAAATGGACATGCCTGCTGTGAATTCCCATAATAGCCACATCCTGGACTCCGGGACATTTGTAATCTACTATATTTGGACCCTTCTCCAATTGTTCACCACTACTTGTATACTAATGCCCCTATGTCAATATACCAACAGGCAGGGATGGAAATAATGTGGCAGTGGGGAGGATTTTTAATGGGAAGCCTTACCAAGTGTTTTGTTTTTAATTGAACATAAGTTGGTAATGATAAAGTTTTTTTAACAGTGCTGAGGATTATTTACTCCAATCATCCACTCTGCTGCTTCCCACACTTTAGAGCTGATGAAGATATTCCATGAACAAAAGATGTCTGAGGCTAAAATTAGACAAGATGACCTAGGCCAGGTCTGGCACATTTGGCTATCAGAATGAGTTGAACCTGGCCAACACATTTGGTTATCAGAAAGGAAAGGCATGCTGACAACCTTAACATCCAAAATCCTAGCAGATGCAGTGGAGATAAAAGCAGACATGTCCCACAACTCAGCTGAATTTGAAAATCAAGCAAGACAAATGGTCTTTCTGGATTTATCCATCTTCCTGCATTTATCCTGGATAAAAGATGCACAGGACACTTTTCTCTCCCAATAACATACCATTTTCTGCAGAAAGTAAAAGATTTAGAAAACAGAAATAAGGGATACAATCTCTATCTAACAAATTAGAGGCAATTAGTGAAAGGCAAGGAGATGGCAAAGTTTTTAAAGGCACACTTTCCAAAGTCTCTGGATCTTCACAATATGAAGGATGTAATAACCGCACAGAGCTCACTTCCCGGTGAAGCTTCCTCCTGGGCTAGACAGACCACCACAGCAATTACTTTTTAAAACATCAGTGACAAAGTCTAACCTACACAATATAAGGTAAGGGAAACTGCTTCATATTTTGGGTTTCCAGCCTAAGATTTTTCAGGACTTCACTTACTTGACTTCCCTACAGCATGAATCATTTGTAGAGGTGAGGAATATTTGCTTTCAAAAAGATGACCTTACTTCCTTTTCACAGGTTCAGAGAATTTACAAAGCAGTGTCTGTCGACCATAATCACCTTTCCACCACCTCCTTCACAGGACACCTCCTGCTTCCAGGATGCAAAATAAGTCAGGCCCAGAATAAATTTAAAGGTACCTATCATATTGCCACAATTTGCCTTAAAGGAAGTAAAAATATCTCTCTGTTTTATATATAATGGAAGATTGTTCCAGAGATGAGGGAAGCACTGAGTAATAAATCTGTTCCTACAGTGTGTATTATTTATTTGTTGATAGAGATTCAAGTAAGTTTTTAGTGTGAGTTTGAGGTTTTTATGGAACCTTTTATTTTGTGGTAGTATAAAAGATCAAGAAGGCTCTTTAACAGCATGGAGTGGTAGATAGTAACTACTGTGCAGGAGTGTATAAGATGCAGAACATACGGATATAGTATTAAGCTTGTCTTGGTAACTGAGAGCTGTTAGTCTGGTGATCTTTTTATTTAGGAACTTCTGGGGCCTTTCTAGCTGTGTGATGTGTTTGGATAGATACATAGTGAAACAGGGGCATTATATACTCTAATCAATATGATCAGGGTACTTCTAGTAATTAACTGGGATAGATGAAAGGACTAATGTGCAGAGCTGGATCCAGCACAAGGTGACTTAGGCAGCTGCCTAGGGCTCAGTGTTGTCTACGGTCCCAGCCATGCAAGATTTAGTTAGAAAAGTCCATTTTTAATTTAGAAAATTTAGTTTCAACATTTAAAAAAGCCAGTTTTACTTTAAAGGTTAAACAGGAAATTTTTGCTCTGTATGCATGCCAAACAGAGCAGATTTCTTGCTCAGCATGCAGTTAGAGCACAACACAGATTGACCACACAGGAAATTCAAGTCAGGCACCAAAAGATAAGAGAGAACAGTAGCTTACACCTAAGCAACCAGCAAGGATCCCAGGCGAACAGCCAGTTGTAGCTCATGTTGATGTGTGTGTGTGTGTGTGTGTGTGTGTGTGTGTGTGTGTGTGTGTGTGTGTGTGTGTGTGTGTGTGTGTGTGTGTGTGTGTGTGTGTGTGTGTGTGTGTGAAATGCCCCAGTGAGGGACACTGCTTAGTTAATTAACTGTTCAGAATCAAATCCTGAGCCTTTGCTGTGGGAGGTAAGCACCTTAATTCTTCACACAAATTGCCAGGCCTCCTATAACTTCTTTTCTTTCTATGATAGAGCACTGAGGATCACAGTCTGACAATGTCAGTCCTAGTTTCATAATTTTGTGGTTCATAAAAAGCATGTTTATGCAAAACCTATTGTTATGTCAATTTGTTAAGTGATTTAAAGTACCCTGCTCTTATTTCTCTCCAGTTTTGCAGAAATATCTGATTTTATCTCATTTTTATGCCCTGCCATCTCCTTGAGCAAGTCACTTAACCAGACAGTGCCTTGGGGCAACTACAAATTTGGGCCAAACACCCTAATGGTTCCCTGGACTGCAAACTCATGAATCAGTGTAGTTTGTTGTAAACAACGGCATCATCAAATGAACAATTTTCTTTGGATGTTATCCTTGATTTCCTTCCTCTATTGAATGTTGATAGTGTGTTTATTATTTGGCACTGAATAAATCTGGCAACATAATGTGTGTGAGTTTAATGTTAGTATTTTAACCTGTGAATATATTTTATTTAGCTTGTTTTTGCAGGCACACAAGTATGAAATGCAGTGTGTTTGAGCTGCAACAGTTTCTTTAGCACTCAGTGCAGATGAGTACAGCTATGAGCGTATGTGATTTTATTCCCTCAGCCTTCATTTGTCTTTTATGTAACTCTGTCAAGTTACTTCACAAGACAGTACTCCTGGGCTGCTCCTGAAAAGGGACACGTGTCCAATCAGATGTCACAGGTTGTTTGCACCTTTTCCCTTCACATAGATGCTAATTATTACTTCTTTATATGCTATTTGAGTATGAATCTCAGCACATAGCTTGATGGGTTGCCAGATGTATTTTTACTAAATGTGATTTTCTAGGGAAGAGACATTTACTGTTTTTCATGCTAAGTCTGTTTTCAGTGTGAAAATGTTTTGTTTAGAAAATGTCAGTTTTTTGTATAAAATTTAAAATAAAAGTTTTAAATGAAATCCAAATCTCTGTCATAATTGTAAAGATAAAGAAAAAATAGTATGTGCATTGACAGATTTGAATAGTGTTTCTGGTAATTGGGGGGGAAAGTAATGGGAAATTACAACTGGGGGCCCAATTCATTACCCTGTAGAAGGCTTCATTGATTTGGAGGTGTACGCTCAGTAAGGTCAAAGCTATACTGAGTGATATCAGATGGGATAGCTATTCTTGACAGAGAAGATATAGGGAGGTCAAAATGAGATGTAGGTGTCCTACAAGCATTTAAGCCCCCCCCCAAAAAAAATAGTATGTTATATGCAGTAATATTTCTGATTTTTGTATGACTTGTAGGTTGTTCAACAAATGTTGCTGAGCATTTATATTGTCTTTAATTGTTTAGCTTTACTCATTGCACTAAATAATGAATTACTTCATTAAAATTGTGTAATATAGTTTAAACATACTGCATTTTAGCAATACAGTTTTTGAAATACCTTCTTTACAGCCCCCATTGACTGCAAAGGGGTTGGCATTTTTCAGGTCATAGTCTACATTATTTAGGTTGTGATCAGAACAATCTGATCTTCAGCATGTAGTATGTAATTATTGTTGCATATTACTGTGACAGCCTTCACTACAAGATCGGATTGTAAACAATTTCAGCATTTAGTTAAAAACTGCTACTCTGACAGTTACTACAGAAAACTAAAATTCCAATATGTCAGTGAGCTGCTTACTGTGGCAAAGGTGCAGGGTTTGAATCTTTCCTCCTTTATTTACCTACTGTTATCCTCATTTCTCAGCCAGTCCCTATTGCACAGCTAATCTAGTTCAGGGAATGTTAGTACAATATCACCAGCTAAACTATTTTTGAATGTAACACACAATTTAATCTTCAAAGGCAGCAGGCACTGCATTTATACATGAAGCATTCAAATACAAAGTTGCTTGCCAGGAGTAATCTATACATTATTAATAGATCTCTATAATGTGGAATTATTCAAATGACTTTTACTTCTGTAGAGATTGTGCATATTGGCTTATCTTGTGTTATCAGGGGGTTAATATTTCTTATGCTCTCATAAATGTTTTTCTATTTAAAGTGTGATACCTGTGGTTGTTTTTATGGTATGATTCCACCCAAGGTGCCAATAAAGAACATGTAATTTATTTCCTCATAGCAATAAGATTTATATACAATCACCAAAGTGGCTAGTGGGGGCTCTCTATGGATTAAAGTACCGTATGCTCTTGTTATCTGGTCATCCTTAAACATTGATTAATTTGACTTTGCAGGACTACTGTGCATGTGTGCATGTATGTGTGAATTAAATTGGAATACTATGTCTACTGTGTGTTTGTGTGAAAAACATCTGAAAAGTGACATTGGCATTTTTTTTACACAGACATCTAAGAAGGATGCAGACAACAATGAAACTGTAATTGTTGGGTTTGACTTGATGTCTGTGCATAAAAAAATGTCTGTGGATTAAAATGTTGGCCACAGGCATTTTCAATGCATTAGAGTTTCAATGCATTTTCAGTGAAAGTGAGTTTCAAGGGAAGAGAAGTTTATTGTTGCTCATGCTGTCTGTTTTCAATGTGAAACTGTTTTGCTCAGCATTGGTGCTGGCTTAGTGATTAAGGGGTTTACCTCACAGGTATGGGGTTTGATTCTCATCTTAGGTAACTGTCTGGTTATTGGTTAAGCAGTATAGTCTGCAGACTGATTACCTAGTGTTTACCTATGAACATATTTTGTGGGATGGAGCTGGCATAATGGTTAAGTTCCTTACCTCACAGATATGATGTACAGGGTTTACTTCTGACCTTTGATTGTTAGTTAGGCTTGGAATAGTCTGCAGGCTGATAGCTTTGTATTTACCTATGAGTGAATGTGTTTTGGGATTAGGGGCTGGAATAATGGCTAAGGTGTTTACATTACAAATACAGTGGCGGCTGGTGACTTCAAATCAAAGGGGGGCTGCAGGGGATAGCTGAATGGGTGGGGTCAATAGGAAGAGGTGCGACCAACTAGAAAGGGGAGGAGCTATGCTCAAAACCACAAAAACTAACTTTAATTAAATATGCTGCCCTGGGTGCCAAACCCTCATTATGAGAGTCCAATCAAGACAAATGAAGTGTAAAAGAATAAAAATATTTAAATGCATTGGCTGCATGACAGCTTACTTAATATCTAGATGGAAACAAAAATGTTGTGAGGCATGAAAAAATAAATTACTTTTTAAATACATTACAGGAATGCCAGTCAAAATCAAGTATAAGAAAAACAAGCAGCACTCAACTCAAACTACTTCTCCTTGCACTGCAGTTCTAATTATAAATTTATATTCAGCTTTATTAAAGTACCATGTAACATGCTGAAAGTAGCAATCTCTGTGATGCCCCCACTTGTAAAAATGTTTGTTATGCAAAGCAGACCTGGCGGCTGACAACTATCTGCTTGTTTCATGGGAAAACACGATCAAAGTAAAATGAAAAGCAAACAAGAAACAAGCTCAAGATACATTGCTTAAATTATTACTGTACAGGTTATGGACCACACATGAATGGCATTCTGTTTAGTTTACTGGTAAAGCCCTCAGAGATCACTAGAAGTCTCCAACAAGTGTAATGAGCTTCTTAAAATAATGTAATCCTGTCCTTTACTACAAATACTGTCATATGCATTTCAATATCCAATGTTTATACATTATCTAGTTAAGTATTCTCTGCATGGCAACAACAGAAAGGCTTCAATGTTGGCAATTCTTTAACAGTATGCTTATTAAAGCTTACTTGCATGTTATGATCTCAGACAAGCTTACTTGATGGTCATTAAAGCATTGCTACTTAAAACACAGAGCAACAGGCACTTTGAGTAATAAGCATAAATCAACAGTACAAAAATATGACAGAATCCAGACCATTCTGCAGAATCAAGAACAGATGAAAAGCCACTGTAGTACTTGTGTCTACCTTGTATGGGGGGATAAGCTGCACATTTACACTGCATAACTGCTCCTTGCTTTGCTTGGACACATCTAGAGTCACTACATGGGGAGTGGGGTGCAACAAGTATGTCACAATTTGAAATGTCTCTGGCTGACGGTGATTGGCCCTAACACATTTGTCATACCTCTCACCCTCAGGGCAAGAAATCTGGGCAAAGCCATACATAGAAGTGGGACAAATGCCCAAAAATAAGGACAATTTTTAAATATTGTTCTTATAAACTTAGAAAGATAATAGAATAGTAGGTCTTGCATTAGTATGAATTTTCTGAAGGATATGAAATCTGAAACTCAAATGCCTGTCATTATTTTCTAACTTCAGTCTTTAATGATTTACCACTAATTTGCCAAAAAAAAACACAATTTTATGAAAAATGGACCAAAAATGTGATGCAACAATATAAAATAGCCACACAATACAGCTGGGAACCTGTCAAAGAAGGGAAACTTTAATATTAGTACTGCTAACTTGAGCAGCTGACAAAATAAAAGAGTCTACATGCATTTCTGAAATGAAAGTAATCTATAACTCTGATTATTACAGTTATTTCTTATAGGTTCATAGGTTCATAGGTTTATACTAGGCTATCTGCCCTAAGGCATTTATAAGCCTAGCCCAAATTTTTGTGGCTTACGCCACCCCTTATATGAAAAAATACTGTGCCCATTAGTTTGTTGTGCCTCTGTCCAGCAGTGACACAGAGATGATTCCCAGGGTAAACCTACGATCTCCCATCCACAGGTCTAGATTTCTCTTGAACAGAGTCAGCGAGGTGCTCTGCCTCACATGGACCGGGATTTTATTCCACAGCATAGGGAGTCTCTGAGTGATAAATCTATCCCTCCAGCACGTCCTATTTATATCCGTGCTAAGGTTTAAGTCGCTTGCTCTAGTGGTTTTGGTGGATTTGGATTTTTGAGGTGGAGCATGTCCATTAATTCGGGTTGGACATGGCCTTGTATGTCAGGCACATGTCACCTCTGAGCAGACGGTATGCGACTGAATAGAGCTGGAGTTTCTTCAATCTGGCAGCATATGACAGATTTTGGAGTCCCTTTATCCTTTTGGTGAGGAACTTTTGGGGTCTCTCCAATTGCTGCAGATGTCGGGTGAGATACATCCCGAATGGGGCATTGTACTCGATCATTGGTCTGATAAGTGAAGAGTACAGGGAACAATGACCTCACTAGATCTGGATGTGAATCCCTTCATGATCAGGTGGGCAATGTAGAAGATCTTTCTAACCACTTTAGCAATGTGAGTGTCAAAAGAAAGGCCACTGTCAACCTGGGTCCCCAGGTCCCTGATAACCTCTTCTGTGCTTAGTGGATTGCCACCTATATGGTAGCTTGGGGTTACCTTGTTTTTCCCGAAGGGTATGACTATACATTTTTGGTGTTTAACTTCAGGCCATGGCTCTGGCACCAGCTATCTGTTTCCGTGAGTCCCTTCTGAAGGATATCCGTGTCCGATGCACTTTCCACTATGGCGCCCAGTTTGCAGTCGTCTGCAAACTTTGTCAGCCAAAGTCCTCCCATGTTGGCCTGTACTTCTGAGAAGTAGATGCCAAACAATAAGGGGCCAAGGACCGAGCCCTGTGGGACACCACTTGTGACCGGCTTGGAGTCTGACACAGCGCCAGCAACTCGAACCCTGTGGGTTCTGTCCTTAAGCCAGTTTGCAACCCATCTTGTGACATATGGGTTTACATTTAAGCTGGTAAGTTTTTCTACAATACCCGAGTGGGGTATTGTGTCGAAAGCCTTTGCAAGGTCAAGGTAGGCTGTATGGACTGCCTTTCCCTCATCAATGCCCTTGGTGACTGTTTCGAAGAAGTCGACCAAGTTCAAAAGGCATGATCTTCCCTTGACAAAGCCAAACTGGGTCGGGTCCAATGTCTGCAAGTCCCCTATATCTTTGTTTATGAGATCCATTATGATCCTCTCCATAGCTTTGCAGACTAGACTTGTTAAGCTTATGGGGCGGTAATTACCAGGGTCCGTGAGGCGCCCTTTGTGGAGTGGGACCACAGTTGCCGTCGCCACTCCTTGGGCACGTATCCTGTGGTAAGGCTGAGATTAAACAGCTGCCTTATGTGCGGGTTTAATTCCTCATTTAGCTCGTGTAGCACACAGCCGGGGACACCATCCAGTCCCATTGATGCTGTGTTTTTAGCTTTAGAGAGCAGCTTTCACCTGCGCATTTGAGATGTCCGGGGGGCTACACTCGGCTGGGATAGTTATCTCTCCTTTAGGGGGGGAGAGGGGGGTGAAGTTTGCACTGACCCTGTCTGCCAGTATGTTGGCAATATCTGTGGGTTCAGTGATTTTTGTATCATTTTGGACTAATTCTGAGCATATCTGGGAGTTTCCACCCAGGTTCCTAACATAGCTGAAAAAGGCCTTATGATTGTCCTTTGAATCCATGGCAATTTTTCTCTCAAAATTGGCCTTAGTTGATTTTATGAGTGCTCGTATTTTTTTACTAATAATGATCAGGGGTGACTTCCCTTTTATGGATTTTGTTCTATCATGTAATAGCTTTCTCCTCTTATTGTAAAGTTTGTTAATGGCTGGGGTCCACCAGACTGGACGTTTGCCCTTTGTGGAAAGAGTCTTGGTTTTATTTGGGATTGCCTGATCCATGCAGTCCTGGAGGTGTTCATAGAAGGCATTTGTAAGGGCTTCCGCAGCTTGGGTTGTGGTTTCCTCTGGCTCAGGGGCCTTGAAGGATACCACACCAGTCTTGAGTAGTGTGAAGTTTGCTTTAGAGAAGTTCTTCACTATGGTCTTTTTGTTTGGGGTGGGGGCGGGATGTGGATTTCCAGTGAGATTAGTTTATGATCAGATCTCACCAATGAGGGATATACTTCGGTGTGGAGCATTTTGTCCCCATGTTTGTGACAATGAGATCTAGTATATTTTCTCCTCTCGTGGGAACAGTGACTAGCTGTTCCATGGCATTTGAATTTATGAACTCCAGGAACCGTTGGGCTAGAAAGTTAGGGCTTGAGTAATGTTCCCAGTCTATATTCGGGTAGTTGAAGTCACCCAATATGATGGTGTTTGGAGATACATTTATACCCTCCAGTGTCTTCAGGAAGGCTGTGTGGGGTTCCTGAGTTTGAGAGGGTGGCCTGTAGCATGCTACAATTTGTAGAGCAGTTTTGCCTATGGTTAGTTGCACCTGGATGGTTTCGAAGCTAGATGCGTTGCCACCAACCTGGAGGTGTGAGTATCCTTTATGAATATGGATACACCCCTCCTTTTGTGGTGTGGTCCGGGTTTTGGGGCCGGAATGCATGATATGAGGTAAAACCTAATAGTGCCGGGTGCTCTCAGGAGCCTTGAACCAGGTTTCAGTTACAGCACAGACATCGATGTTCTCCATACTGAGAAGGGCCTCGAGTCGTGCATTTTGAGATTTAGACTTCTGGCATTGAGCAGCATTACCCTCAGTTTCTTCCCATTTTTGTTTTCTAGGGTGGTAGGTTTAGAATTTGAGCCTTGCCTAAAAAGGCACTATGGGGTGGCAAGAGCCTCAGCCAATATCCGGAATCCCAGGGTGACAGGTGCAAGCCGTCCCTTGAAGCAGCGTGGCTTGTCAAGCATGTCATCCCAGGCAGACAGACACTGGATCCCCTTTGAATGACACCAGACATTAAGCCAATTGTTAAAGCTGATCATCTTGTCTCTATATTGTGGCATCATTCTTGGTGAAGGAAGGATACTGCTCAGGGTTAGGGTCATACCTGCCTGGGCTACATAATCAGAGAGCTCCTCTATGTCTCTTTTCATGTAGTCCAGGGAGGTATCGTCTCAGGTCGTTCACACCAGCATGGACAATGACTGTGTCATATTTGTACTTGCCGTGGAGTGACCTGAGTGCTTGTGTTATGTGGCGGATTCTAGCGTCCGATAGGCAGCTTACTGTGACCCTCTCCTTGTTCAGCCTGGTGAGTGGGACGTCAGTGTGTCTGACTATGGAGTCACCTATGACAAGTATGTTTGGTGTTGTATTTGGCCTTAAGGGCTGTGACTGCTTTGCACACTGCTTTTGTGGTTTATGTGTTGCTTGTGGGGTGTCTTGAGGTAGCAGTTGTTTGGGTGTCTGCTTTGGAGGCCTCTGCTGTTTAGGTAAATTTTACTCAGAGCCTCCGAGTATGTCTTTGTGTGTTTATGTGTTTGATTCAGTGGAGTGGTAGCATTATGTGAGGCTGGTTTTGTGGTGTGTGTAGTTGCCTTCTCCTCCTGTCTGGTCTTGCCAGTCCTGAGTTGAGAGAGCTCAGCCTCCAGTTTGGCTAAATAGCTGCATCTCTCAAGTATTTGTGTTATGTGGGAGGAGGAGAGGGTTGTCTGTGTACATGAGGCAGTTATAACATTGCCTCAAGATTCCCAGATTCACCAGCTGGACCAGAGAGGAGATTGACAACTGACCTTTGGACATGCTAGAATAATATTGGGAAATCCTTAATTGAAAACAAGGGCCAGTGGGGAGTGAGGGTGTAGTGCTTTTAATTTTTAGTGCTGACTTATATAATTGCTTTAGTGAGCAAGTGCCAGGTAACTTGAGTGCAATGTGTTACAAGTAACTAAATGCAAAACGACAAACAGTAACTTTCTTTCAAGTGAAACAAGGAAATAAGTACAGTAAGCAATGCAGATATCACTAGTGATCCACAGAAGCGCTGAGAAGTTGCGTATTAGGTGGAATTAGCTTCCAGGAAATAACAAGCAAACAAACAACAAGCATATAAACAAAGCTAGATTCAGTAGGCCTGGATCTAGTCTATGCTAGAGCAAACAAGGTGAACCAATTTCAGTAAGATACAGTTCAAATATTCAGGCACTATAAACCTTTAACCAGAAAATTCCCAGCTCAGAAGGGCAGAGTCCAGCCTCTTCTCCCACAAGAGTGCAGACCACGAACCTTCTTAATGTAAAATAACTGGCCTGAAGCCCAAGTGCCTAAACCAGAACTAATACACTTGGACACTGGGCTCTCAATCAGCAGTTCCCAACTTAGAAGGATGAAAGCTACTTGTCCTGCCACCACAGTGCTTGCCACAAACCTTCCTAATGTAAAACAACTGGTCTGAAGCCCAAGTGCTTAATCCAAAAGACTTGAATGATAGCTACACTTTAATCAAGTTACAACCAAGCAGTAATAAATACCATTGAATACTTTAGAGAATGTCTGGATTAGTGCTCAAGTTACACAAACAAAGCTAGATCCAGCAGGCCCGAATCCAGTCTATGCCACAGCAAACAAGGCGCACCAACTTCAGTAAGAAACAGTTCAGATATGCATGCACTAAAAGCCTTTAACCAGAAATTCCCAGCTCAGAAGGGCAGAGTCCAGCCTCTCCTCCCACAAGAGTGCAGACCACAAACCCTCTTAATGTAAAATAACTGGCTTGAAAGCCCAAGTGCTTAAACCCGAATTAATACACTTTTAGAATAACAGACACTGAGCCCTCAATCAGCAGTTCTCAACCTAGAAGGATTTAAGCTACCTGTTCTGCCACAACAGTGCAGACCACAAACCCTCTCAGTGCAAAACAACTAACTGGTCCGAAGCCCAAGTGTTTAAACCAAAAGGCTTAGAATGAGTTACACCAAGCAGTAATAAATACAACTGAGTATTTTAAGATGATGCAAAAGTAGAATGAAGTAGGTAAAAACACAAGTACAGTAAAAGCAGATGAAATTTTTTTTTTTTTTTTTTTTTTTTTCTGAACAAGTGCTGAGATCAAAGAAACAGATTTGAGTGCTGAAACTAGAAAACTGGCTAGTTATAAGAAAAAAAACAAGCTAGAAGGCTTCCCTAAAACACAGAAGGGCTTGGGGGCTCAGAAGCCTACAAATAGTCTGTACCACTTAACAAGAAAGGCAGGAAATAAGCTTAATTTTTTTTTTTTTCTATTTCCCAGATTCCTTCAACACTCCTTCATACACAGTTTAAATCAATTTAAATACTGTATTTTTTAAAAAAAAAAGTGCAGAAAAAGGTACTTAAATTCTCTTATACGTCCAGTTGAATATAACCAAGTTCTTAGCTGGCCAAGCTGAAGTTTTAAAGCAGGAATTATTTCACATGCACCAGTTTAAATATGCAAGGACAGGAAATCAAAGAATGTGGCTACCCCCACACCTGTAATTACTAGCAAATAACAAAATTCAGCCAACACTAGCTTCAGTTCAAGTTACTGAAGAGCAGAATAACTTCAGTTAAAAATTCCTTCAACACTCCTTCATACACAGTTTAAATCAATTTAAATACTGTATTTTTAAAAAAAAAGTGCAGAAAAAGGTACTTAAATTCTCTTATACGTCCAGTTGAATATAACCAAGTTCTTAGCTGGCCAAGCTGAAGTTTTAAAGCAGGAATTATTTCACATGCACCAGTTTAAATATGCAAGGACAGGAAATCAAAGAATGTGGCTACCCCCACACCTGTAATTACTAGCAAATAACAAAATTCAGCCAACACTAGCTTCAGTTCAAGTTACTGAAGAGCAGAATAACTTCAGTTAAAAATTCCTTCAACACTCCTTCATACACAGTTTAAATCAATCTAAATACTGTATTTTTAAAAAAAAAGTGCAGAAAAAGGTACTTAAATTCTCTTATACGTCCAGTTGAATATAACCAAGTTCTTAGCTGGCCAAGCTGAAGTTTTAAAGCAGGAATTATTTCACATGCACCAGTTTAAATATGCAAGGACAGGAAATCAAAGAATGTGGCTACCCCCACACCTGTAATTACTAGCAAATAACAAAATTCAGCCAACACTAGCTTCAGTTCAAGTTACTGAAGAGCAGAATAACTTCAGTTAAAAATTCCTTCAACACTCCTTCATACACAGTTTAAATCAATTTAAATACTGTATTTAAAAAAAAAAAAAAGTGCAGAAAAAGGTACTTAAATTCTCTTATACGTCCAGTTGAATATAACCAAGTTCTTAGCTGGCCAAGCTGAAGTTTTAAAGCAGGAATTATTTCACATGCACCAGTTTAAATATGCAAGGACAGGAAATCAAAGAATGTGGCTACCCCCACACCTGTAATTACTAGCAAATAACAAAATTCAGCCAACACTAGCTTCAGTTCAAGTTACTGAAGAGCAGAATAACTTCAGTTAAAAATTCCTTCAACACTCCTTCATACACAGTTTAAATCAATTTAAATACTGTATTTTTTTAAAAAGTGCAGAAAAAGGTACTTAAATTCTCTTATACGTCCAGTTGAATATAACCAAGTTCTTAGCTGGCCAAGCTGAAGTTTTAAAGCAGGAATTATTTCACATGCACCAGTTTAAATATGCAAGGACAGGAAATCAAAGAATGTGGCTACCCCACACCTGTAATTACTAGCAAATAACAAAATTCAGCCAACACTAGCTTCAGTTCAAGTTACTGAAGAGCAGAATAACTTCAGTTAAAAATTCCTTCAACACTCCTTCATACACAGTTTAAATCAATTTAAATACTGTATTTTTAAAAGTGCAGAAAAAGGTACTTAAATTCTCTTATACGTCCAGTTGAATATAACCAAGTTCTTAGCCAAGCTGAAGTTTTAAAGCAGGAATTATTTCACATGCACAAGTTTAAATATGCAAAAACAGGAAATCAAAGAATGTGGCTACCCCCACACCTGTAATTACTAGCAAATAACAAAATTCAGCCAACACTAGCTTCAGTTCAAGTTACTGAAGAGCAGAATAACTTCAGTTAAAAATTCCTTCAACACTCCTTCATACACAGTTTAAATCAATTTAAATACTGTATTTTTTAAAAAAAAATTCCGAAAAAAGGTACTTAAATTCTCTTATACGTCCAGTTGAATATAACCAAGTTCTTAGCTGGGCAAGCTGAAGTTTTAAAGCAGGAATTATTTCACATGCACCAGTTTAAATATGCAAGGACAGGAAATCAAAGAATGTGGCTACCCCCACACCTGTAATTACTAGCAAATAACAAAATTCAGCCAACACTAGCTTCAGTTCAAGTTACTGAAGAGCAGAATAACTTCAGTTAAAAATTCCTTCAACACTCCTTCATACACAGTTTAAATCAATTTAAATACTGTATTTTTAAAAAAAATGCAGAAAAGGTACTTAAATTCTCTTATACGTCCAGTTGAATATAACCAAGTTCTTAGCTGGCCAAGCTGAAGTTTTAAAGCAGGAATTATTTCACATGCACCAGTTTAAATATGCAAGGACAGGAAATCAAAGAATGTGGCTACCCCACACCTGTAATTACTAGCAAATAACAAAATTCAGCCAACACTAGCTTCAGTTCAAGTTACTGAAGAGCAGAATAACTTCAGTTAAAAATTCCTTCAACACTCCTTCATACACAGTTTAAATCAATTTAAATACTGTATTTTTAAAAAAAGTGCAGAAAAAGGTACTTAAATTCTCTTATACGTCCAGTTGAATATAACCAAGTTCTTAGCTGGCCAAGCTGAAGTTTTAAAGCAGGAATTATTTCACATGCACCAGTTTAAATATGCAAGGACAGGAAATCAAAGAATGTGGCTACCCCCACACCTGTAATTACTAGCAAATAACAAAATTCAGCCAACACTAGCTTCAGTTCAAGTTACTGAAGAGCAGAATAACTTCAGTTAAAAATTCCTTCAACACTCCTTCATACACAGTTTAAATCAATTTAAATACTGTATTTTTTAAAAAAAAGTGCAGAAAAAGGTACTTAAATTCTCTTATACGTCCAGTTGAATATAACCAAGTTCTTAGCTGGCCAAGCTGAAGTTTTAAAGCAGGAATTATTTCACATGCACCAGTTTAAATATGCAAGGACAGGAAATCAAAGAATGTGGCTACCCCACACCTGTAATTACTAGCAAATAACAAAATTCAGCCAACACTAGCTTCAGTTCAAGTTACTGAAGAGCAGAATAACTTCAGTTAAAAATTCCTTCAACACTCCTTCATACACAGTTTAAATCAATTTAAATACTGTATTTTTAAAAAAAGTGCAGAAAAAGGTACTTAAATTCTCTTATACGTCCAGTTGAATATAACCAAGTTCTTAGCTGGCCAAGCTGAAGTTTTAAAGCAGGAATTATTTCACATGCACCAGTTTAAATATGCAAGGACAGGAAATCAAAGAATGTGGCTACCCCCACACCTGTAATTACTAGCAAATAACAAAATTCAGCCAACACTAGCTTCAGTTCAAGTTACTGAAGAGCAGAATAACTTCAGTTAAAAATTCCTTCAACACTCCTTCATACACAGTTTAAATCAATTTAAATACTGTATTTTTTTCAAAAAAAAGTGCAGAAAAAGGTACTTAAATTCTCTTATACGTCCAGTTGAATATAACCAAGTTCTTAGCTGGCCAAGCTGAAGTTTTAAAGCAGGAATTATTTCACATGCACCAGTTTAAATATGCAAGGACAGGAAATCAAAGAATGTGGCTACCCCCACACCTGTAATTACTAGCAAATAACAAAATTCAGCCAACACTAGCTTCAGTTCAAGTTACTGAAGAGCAGAATAACTTCAGTTAAAAATTCCTTCAACACTCCTTCATACACAGTTTAAATCAATTTAAATACTGTATTTTTAAAAGTGCAGAAAAAGGTACTTAAATTCTCTTATACGTCCAGTTGAATATAACCAAGTTCTTAGCTGGCCAAGCTGAAGTTTTAAAGCAGGAATTATTTCACATGCACCAGTTTAAATATGCAAGGACAGGAAATCAAAGAATGTGGCTAGCCCCACACCTGTAATTACTAGCAAATAACAAAATTCAGCCAACACTAGCTTCAGTTCAAGTTACTGAAGAGCAGAATAACTTCAGTTAAAAATTCCTTCAACACTCCTTCATACACAGTTTAAATCAATTTAAATACTGTATTTTTAAAAAAAGTGCAGAAAAAGGTACTTAAATTCTCTTATACGTCCAGTTGAATATAACCAAGTTCTTAGCTGGCCAAGCTGAAGTTTTAAAGCAGGAATTATTTCACATGCACCAGTTTAAATATGCAAGGACAGGAAATCAAAGAATGTGGCTACCCCCACACCTGTAATTACTAGCAAATAACAAAATTCAGCCAACACTAGCTTCAGTTCAAGTTACTGAAGAGCAGAATAACTTCAGTTAAAAATTCCTTCAACACTCCTTCATACACAGTTTAAATCAATTTAAATACTGTATTTTTTAAAAAAAAGTGCAGAAAAAGGTACTTAAATTCTCTTATACGTCCAGTTGAATATAACCAAGTTCTTAGCTGGCCAAGCTGAAGTTTTAAAGCAGGAATTATTTCACATGCACCAGTTTAAATATGCAAGGACAGGAAATCAAAGAATGTGGCTACCCCCACACCTGTAATTACTAGCAAATAACAAAATTCAGCCAACACTAGCTTCAGTTCAAGTTACTGAAGAGCAGAATAACTTCAGTTAAAAATTCCTTCAACACTCCTTCATACACAGTTTAAATCAATTTAAATACTGTATTTTTTTTAAAAAGTGCAGAAAAAGGTACTTAAATTCTCTTATACGTCCAGTTGAATATAACCAAGTTCTTAGCTGGACAAGCTAAAGTTTTAAAGCAGGAATTATTTCACATGCACCAGTTTAAATATGCAAGGACAGGAAATCAAAGAATGTGGCTACCCCCACACCTGTAATTACTAGCAAATAACAAAATTCAGCCAACACTAGCTTCAGTTCAAGTTACTGAAGAGCAGAATAACTTCAGTTAAAAATTCCTTCAACACTCCTTCATACACAGTTTAAATCAATTTAAATACTGTATTTTTTAAAAAAAAAGTGCAGAAAAAGGTACTTAAATTCTCTTATACATCCAGTTGAATATAACCAAGTTCTTAGCTGGCCAAGCTGAAGTTTTAAAGCAGGAATTATTTCACATGCACCAGTTTAAATATGCAAGGACAGGAAATCAAAGAATGTGGCTACCCCCACACCTGTAATTACTAGCAAATATCAAAATTCAGCCAACACTAGCTTCAGTTCAAGTTACTGAAGAGCAGAATAACTTCAGTTAAAAATCCCTTCAACACTCCTTCATACACAGTTTAAATCAATTTAAATACTGTATTTTTAAAAAAAGTGCAGAAAAAGGTACTTAAATTCTCTTATACGTCCAGTTGAATATAACCAAGTTCTTAGCTGGCCAAGCTGAAGTTTTAAAGCAGGAATTATTTCACATGCACCAGTTTAAATATGCAAGGACAGGAAATCAAAGAATGTGGCTACCCCCACACCTGTAATTACTAGCAAATAACAAAATTCAGCCAACACTAGCTTCAGTTCAAGTTACTGAAGAGCAGAATAACTTCAGTTAAAAATTCCTTCAATACTCCTTCATACACAGTTTAAATCAATTTAAACACTGTATTTTTTTTTAAAAAAAGTGCAGAAAAAGGTACTTAAATTCTCTTATACGTCCAGTTGAATATAACCAAGTTCTTAGCTGGCCAAGCTGAAGTTTTAAAGCAGGAATTATTTCACATGCACCAGTTTAAATATGCAAAGACAGGAAATCAAAGAATGTGGCTACCCCCACACCTGTAATTACTAGCAAATAACAAAATTCAGCCAACACTAGCTTCAGTTCAAGTTACTGAAGAGCAGAATAACTTCAGTTAAAAATTCCTTCAACACTCCTTCATACACAGTTTAAATCAATTTAAATACTGTATTTTTTTAAAAAAAAAGTGCAGAAAAAGGTACTTAAATTCTCTTATACCTCCAGTTGAATATAACCAAGTTCTTAGCTGGCCAAGCTGAAGTTTTAAAGCAGGAATTATTTCACATGCACCAGTTTAAATATGCAAGGACAGGAAATCAAAGAATGTGGCTACCCCCACACCTGTAATTACTAGCAAATAACAAAATTCAGCCAACACTAGCTTCAGTTCAAGTTACTGAAGAGCAGAATAACTTCAGTTAAAAATTCCTTCAACACTCCTTCATACACAGTTTAAATCAATTTAAATACTGTATTTTTAAAAAATAAAGTGCAGAAAAAGGTACTTAAATTCTCTTATACGTCCAGTTGAATATAACCAAGTTCTTAGCTGGCCAAGCTGAAGTTTTAAAGCTGGAATTATTTCACATGCACCAGTTTAAATGTGCAAGGACAGGAAATCAAAGAATGTGGCTACCCCCACACCTGTAATTACTAGCAAATAACAAAATTCAGCCAACACTAGCTTCAGTTCAAGTTACTGAAGAGCAGAATAACTTCAGTTAAAAATTCCTTCAACACTCCTTCATACACAGTTTAAAGCAATTTAAATACTGTATTTTTTAAAAAAAAAGTGCAGAAAAAGGTACTTAAATTAACCCTCCATGTTTTCTTCCAAAATTGCTATTTTGCAAAGAGATTATTAGGGGAAGAGCAACATTTTGAGCCAAATTCAGGGACAGTTGAGAGGTTTGGCTATGCCTAATTCTATAAAGCAATTTGCATGTACCTCTCAACCTGTTAATGTAATAAATCTGGACAAGGCCAAATATATTGGGGGAACATATAAACAGTACTAAAAATTGCTCTTGTATAAACTGGGACAGTTGATAGAACATGTCTTACTTTAGCATGCATTTTTCTGTAGGTTATGAAGTCTGAAACTAGTGTGTCATTATTTAGTGACTTAATTCCTAATTGATTTGCCAGAAAACCACAAATTTTATGAGGAACAAACCAAAAATAAGAAGCAAAAAACCTATTCATTCTTTGAAAATCTGGACAGTTGGGAGGTATAGTTCAGCTGGGGCTGTCTAAGTTTGCCGCCCTTCCCCCTCACAAAACCATGGTCGAATGGAGCCTCCCCCTGCAGTCATTCCAATGATTCATTACTTTGCTATTTCACTCCATTTACCATAAACACTAATGTGCATACTGATTTACTTCTATGATGATTTGAACTTCATTTGAAAGTTTTATTTTGCATTTTACAGCACAAACACTAGACATCTGTTAAACAAACCTTTCATTAAAACTTCTCTGCCCTTGAAACTCACATTCATTGAAACATTAAAACCCACATTCAAAGAAAATACATTTCACCTGTGGCAGATAAAAATTAATTCTGGGCTGTTTTCAAATCATAGGCCCCTTGCATATGAAACATACATGTGCTCTTTGATACACCTTCCTATTGCTTTGAACATTTTTCCAGTAAACAATCAATGAAACAAAACTGCCCAATTCAGAACATTTCCATCATAAAAGTCTACTCAAACTTTTACAGTCCACTATTATCAGTAAATATGCACAATTCTACAGTCCACCATTATCAGTAAATATGTACAATCTCTGAAGTAGTAAAAAAGTCATCTAAATAATTCCACGTTAAATAAATCTGTAATGAAGAGGTTGCTGCTAGCAGTCACCTTTATATTTCATGGTTTCATCGAAAAATAAAGTGTCTGATGCCCCTGAGGAATAAATTGCCTAAATTACATTAAAAATAAGCTAGTAATATTGCAATAGGAAATGGATGGCAAACTGATAACAGGCTCATAATTAGTATCTTAACTTTCAGTACAGCAGCATTCACCCCTTATGGGAGTAGAACCAACAACCTTCTGCATCAAAAGCAAGTACACAGCCTGTTGTGCTATTAGCACTAAACTTCTCCTCCCCTGCAGCTCTCAGTTCCTTGTAAAATCTACTCAATACTCAACTGCATCTCAACTTCGCAGCACAAGAAGTTTGGAAAAAGCCTAATTTATTGGGGTGGGTCAAAAGGGCAAAACCAGGGGCACATTAAACATTGCTTGTATAATCTTGGAAAGCTGCTAGAATAAAATGCTGTGTTACCACTATACATTTTACTGCCAAAGTCCCTGTGCAAAAAAGAGTCAGAACAACATACCACTATGCCAAATCACCTGCTTTGTGAAAGAAAAATGCTGTGTTACCACCGTACATTTTACAGACAAGGTCCCTGTGCAAAACAGTCAAGAGCAACATACCACTATGCCAAATCAGCTGTTTTGTGAAAGAGAGGAAGACTGAAACTTAAATGGCTATCATTTAATGAATTCAGTTCTCACCATAGCTGTCAACCTCTTAACACAAAACACCTGGACAAACCCAGTAATGAGGGAATACAGCCCTCAAACATATTCAGTGAATTCAGTTCTTGCCATAGCTGTCAACCTTAGCACAAAAAACCTGGACAAAGCCACTAACAGGTTATTACAGTCCCAAAAATAAGGAAAATTTTCAAATAGTCATCTTATAAAGTTAAAAAAATTGCTATAATAAAAGGTTGTGTTACTATATATTTATTGCTAGAATAAAAAGTTGTTTTACTATGTATTTTCTGAAGACTATGAAGTCTGAAATTCAAATGTCTGTCAGTTTTACTTCTGATGGAACAAAAACAATTTTCAGCATAGGCCCAGAGAGAAATACTGTAGACACGTCTTTGTGAAATGGCAGGACACCAGAGCAAATCCACACAAACACAGAGATAAGATGCAGACTTCACAAAGGCAGCACCCCAGCCAAGAATCAAACCACAAATCCTATAGTTGCGAGGCAACAATACTGCCACTGCACCATCAAATATGTAAGAAATTAAACATTCAGAAACCTGAATTCTGCAATTCAAATGCCTGTCAATTTTATTTAACATTTGTTAATCAGGACAGTCTGACTTGGAACAAAAAAACAATTTTCAGCAGAGGCCCAGGAAGAAATAATGCAGACATGTCTTTGTGACATGGGAGGACACAAAAGCAAACCCACACAAACACAGGGAGAAGATACAGATCCCACAAAGATGGAACCCCAGCCAAGAATCAAACCTGAGAACCTGCAGCTGTGAGGCAACAATGCTACCAGTGCACCATCAAATAAAAGCAAACCCACACAAACACAAGGAGAAGATAACAGACCCCACAAAGAAGGAACCCCAGCCAAGAATCAAACCTGAGAACCTGCAGCTGTGAAGCAACAATGCTACTACTAGACCATCAAATATCATGCATTGCAACATTTACAAACCACAGATATTATGAGGAACAGATTAGATCAAATATGAGGCAAAAATCTGCAAGTTCTTTCCAAATGGTGGTGGGTAGGGAACTCAAGTCTTTAACACCTGCATACAGGGTACAGGGTTCAAGCCTGAGGTATTCCCTACCACACCACCATGAGCACCTGGGGCATTTACACATGCACACACATATATATATATATATATATACTTTATTAGGGGGTCAAGCATGCATCCAGTGATTCAAAAAGCTTTTACCCGGAGAAATATTGAGTTTTATTTCTTAATTCTGATTTTAGCAGCAAAATGTTTCAACTAGCCTCTTAACATACTGCAAAGGGGACAAAGCTGAACAACATTGTTGCTCATTAAAAAAAAAAGAAACAAACAAAGCCTCCACTGCCTGGCAGGAAAATCTCCAGTGGTAACATAAGTTTCCAACAGTACAAGCAAACCTACTACCTCATTCTAGCTTGTCCCTCTCCACACAATGGCAAACTCCCACCAAGGGGAGCTTGCACAGTACAAAATTCCACTCATTATCATGATATGACAATGACTCCCAGTCCACCATCATGGCTAAGTAGCAAAACTTCTATGACTCACTCCTAGACATGATGTCAGACCACAACACAGCAGACAGAGATAGAAAGACAAGTAAATTAAGTTAAAAGTATAGATTACAAAGTAGTTCCACATAGCTGCTTAGTAAGGTATGATCTGCCTAAAACTGCTGTGATGGGCAGTGTTATTTTGTTACACAGTACATATCATCATCATGCTAAGCACAGGAGTGCCTACTAGATAGTGGTATACCAGCCACTCCTGTGTACCATTCAAAAAAAAAAAACAACAGGATAACCTTTGTACGCCTCATTGTACTACCTTAATTTGTGTTGGTGCTCATGAACTGGGGTAGTCTGTGGCAGGCATCATACAGAACAGATGAGTGTTCAGAACTGCATGTTACATTTATTAGGGACCACTCATAAAATGTTGCAAATACCAGTTTCAGCCCTTTGCACCCAAAGACTGTCACAGTCAACGATGTCCATTCTGATACAGCACACCTACTGTGACTCTGAAGAAATGACATAAATATCCAAAAACAAACACCATGATGACCCAACCCTACCGCCCATATTCACACACACACACACACACACACACACACACACACACACACACACACACACCTTCCCCGACCATATATTCAAACACACACACACACACACACACACACACACACACACACACACACACACACACACACACACACCTTCCCCGACCATATATTCAAACACACACCATTAAATTCAATGCTTCAAGCACACACAATAAATCCAAATGTTCAAGCACACACACACAATAAATTCAAACGTTCAAGCACACACACACAATAAATCCAAACGTTCAAGCACACAGAATAAATTCAAACACAAGTACATGATTAATCTGATACACTTACCTGTCTGTTCTCCATACATCCGATTCCCGCGCACGTACATCCAAACACTGAAACACTGCCCGCGAGATCCAAAACCCCGAGATCTTCCCGACCGACGAGAGATTCCAGACTGCTGGTGTTGCAGTCCAGCCCCGACGCATTTTACCAATGAGTCTATGCAGTTTAGAACTGCACAGACCTCTCTTCACAATTCCCTATCAGGACTGCCGGACTGCCTGGAGCATGCGCATAAGAGTCGCAGTAGTCTGGACTACTGCGCATGCGCGAAGTCCGCGAATTTTTAAAAACTTTTTTTTTTCTTTTTTTTTCTTTTTTATTTATTGTTTTCAGTTGAGGGGGCTGCAGTCCGGCAGTCCAATAGCATGGGCCACCCCTGTACAAATATAAGCTACAGGGTTTAATTGTCATCTTAGAAAGCAGGGGTAGGCTTAAAAAGGCCCCCGGGGTCTTTAGCCTAGTAATCATCTACTAAATGGCCATTAGTGTTTCTGCTATAAAATTTGAAGTAAACATTCTAAATCAAATTTCTGCAATCATTGTGAAAGTAAAGAAGAAAATAGTCTGCACAATGACAATGTTTAACAGTGTTTATGGTAACCGGGGCAAGACAGCCAAGTAATGGGAAACTGAAATGGCTATGGTGGGGGGCCCTGGTATATTATCCTGTCTGAGGCCTCATTTGACCATGTTCTGGCTCTGCATTGGTAATTGAAGGATAGGGAGATGTCTATGAATGTGCTGAGGTCTATGACGACCATATCAGTCTGGGGTACGATACTAACTATATAGTAAGCAGATGTCAACATTTCTTTATCAAAGTTAACAATTCTAGACTTACTTGCAATTAAAATTAAGCCAGTTTCTAATAATCCATTAATATGTATGGTTAAGCCCTTGCTACAGTAACATGATATCAGATGCTGAGTGAATTAAAAAATAAAACTTCTGCAGTCATCAGCAAATTTAGTTAGCCATCCATTTGGTTGTAATGATCTGGAGAGCCAAGAAGCAGATGCCAAACAGTAGAGATCCAAGTACACAGTCCTGAAGAATGTCACTGGCCACCTTTCTGCTTTCTCAAGCAGCACCTGCTACTTTGACTGTGGCAGTTTTCCATGCCAGTTTACTATCAGTCTTCAACATAAACGTCTCTATTTAGGAATTTTAAGTTTATTTGCAATTCCAGTATAGGGAATAGTGTCAAAGACCTTGGCCAGATACAGGTATGCTGTGTGAACTCCATGGCTGTTATCTACAGCTTCAGTGACCTTCCCAAAGGAGTTTACTAAATTAAGCAGACATGCCCTCCCTTTGACAAAATCATATTATAGCAAGTCTAGAGTAATAATATTGTTTTAATACTGGAGTTTATGAAGTCAGATATAATATAGTTCATGGATTCCAAAATTAGGCATACTAGGCTTATGGGACTATTGTTCCGGTGACCTGAGGCAAGGTCAACTTTAAGGAGTGGTATGAGGACAGCCATTTTCCATATCACAGGAACATACCCTGTGGTCATGCTTAAGCTGAACAATTTTAAGAGAGATTCAGGGTGAAGTGTTTGGTGCTATTGATTAAGTAGTCAGGTATATAGTCAGGGTGCATAGAGGTGGTATTTTTTAGTTTTAGGCAGTGCAGTTAGGATATGTTCCATCATAATCCTGGGGAAGGAAAGAACATGGGAATTTGTGGAACTTAAATTGCTATTTCTGTCTTAATGCTCCGAGTGGGAAATAACCATTATAATTTAACTCAAAGAATTGCTGAGTATTGTTTCCTAATCATCTGATGTTAAGGAAAGGTTTGTATTATCCTTGGTTTTGGATTCTAATTTCTATTCATATCCTACTCTGATCTTTCTTATCATAACTTTCAGATTTTTGCTGATCATTTTGATATGGTCTTTAATTTGGGTAGATTGTGATTTATTATAGGTCTTAATTAGCTTTTTTTTTTATAAAAATTATTAATGCTAGCATTCCATCAAGGTTGTTGATTTCTACATTCCAAACTATTTATAATGTATTAATATATAAATAATATAAATTCATAAATAGATATAATGTGAAAAAATGTTAAAACATTTAAATGATTTGTTGTTATAAAAGCATATATATATAAATATATATATATGTATATATATATATATATATATATATATATATATATATATATATATATATATATATATATATATATGTATATATATATATATAAATATATATATATATATATATATATATATATGCACAAACTCACATAATTCATAAAAAATATATAAAAAATACACATATATATATATATATATATATATATATATATATATATATATGCATGTACACACAAATAGATACATTCATTCATAAATATTCTTTAAAAAATTCACAGATAAAAAATATACATAAAAATGCACATACATAAAAATGCATAGTATATAGGAGTCTGTGCACACATCACTCAATGCTTCAGGGATCTGTCTAGCAGAAAAGGCTTTAATGCAACCTTGTCATTTAGTCCAAACCACTTATCTGCCTGCAACTTAAGTATCCACCTTATTTCCCTCTGTTCTGTACAATTTTTTAAATTCCCTAGTCTATAGGTACGGGGTACTAACTCAATCACTAAGAACAAAAACTTATGCATAGTATCATTCTCCAAGATGTGTCTAGCTAAGGTATTCCCCTCATTTTCCTTATTAATTTATTAATTGCATAGATATGTTCCCTAACTCTGTCTCTCAATGTCCGGTTTGTCATCCCTACATAGAAACATGGACATTTAATACAATATGCCAAATATATCAAGTCCCTACTCATGCAATCTGCATAATGCTTAAATGTATATGCATAGTTTGTAGTAGGATGCATAAAGCTATTTTTGCTACACATAAATTGGCAATGATTGCAACGTCTGCATGGATAGGTGCCATGTCTCTGTGAAACCTGACTATTAGTTTTAGCTTCCTTATAACATAATAACCTCTGTAATGATTTATTATTACGATATGAAAAACAAGGTTGCACACCTACTACATCTCTTAACTTCTCATCGGATGTCAAGATCCTCCAATTATTACTTATAATACTGCGTATATCCCTGTTATTATTACTATATGGTAAAACCATCCTACATACTTGTCCATCATTATTATCAATAACTCTTCTCATATCAGTAGATCTATTATGTCTGTTAAAATAGGGTTTCCCCTTTCTTGTTCAGTCTATGAAATCAGATTGTCCTAATCTGTCATATTTATACTGCTTATAGCCTCTATCTTTAAAATCTTGCTTCAATTTCGATAAGGCCTCCATATAGCTTGAGTATTGTTGTGACATGGCAGATGAACAGGAGGTTGAACTGGAGTATAATCCTACTCAGAAGGCTTCGGTCGGTAAGAATGAAGCCTTACATTCACTATTATGTGGGGAACACAACCCTTTATTGGACTATATTGAAGAAGAAGATGTTGGTAATCCGAATGAGCTTATTGAATCTAAGAATGCTATCTTTCTTAAACGCGATATGGAAAACAAAATGTATCAGCTTAAATGCCTCCAATGGCAATGGAGACATATGGAGGCATGTTTGAATTTTAAGATAATACCAAGGGGGCTAAGAATCTTAAAAATGCCAATGTATGGTGACACTTTTCCCAATTTGTTAATGAAGTGGCAGAAACTTAACATTGAGACTAGCTTCTCCTATATGAGACTGTTAATTGAACACTGTGTCACTATCGAAACACAACTAAAAGTAGAGATAAACGCTCTTCAAGAAAAATTGAATGTAGCGCTAACTCTACCTAGATTGCATATTTTTATTGAACGTTTAGTTGCACAGATATCTACACTTGAACACTCTCCTGATACAGAAGAAAAAGAATCTCCATAGAGATTTGACCGATTTTAGGAAAGGGGGGGTATTTAGTTGGCCTAGAACAACAACAGTGACCAACCAGAGATTGGCTATTGCTGATACTGATCAGTCAATGGTTCCAACGACGTCAACGGGTGTGTCTAATGTTGCTGTACAGCCCCCAAGTGTGACAGGAACTGTTTCTAAAACCGTCCTGCCTTCTTCCAGTAGCTCAGGTAATGTCACAATGGGCCCTGATGTATGAAAGAAGGTTAAAGAGACTGATAAATTGAAGGAAGCTTCTGTTTTTCTGGTTTTTTCTCTACCCATCAAACAGCAACAAATGAATCAGTGAATACGGTCAGAAAGCAGAGGAAGGAAGAGACGGAAATATTCAGAGGATGGCCAGGAGACCAAAATGCAGATCAAGAAAGTTTGGAACAGAGTGAGTTTGGACTAGTGCATAAAATTTCAAATTATGCTGTTACCAATGCTGAATACCTTTTATTGAATAAAGGTTTGTCGTTTATTCCTTCATTGAATAATGACAATATAGATTTTATTACTGATGTTAAAAAATTTTGTAGGAGTGTGATGCTTCGTTTATTATATGGTAATGCTACAGGTGGTTGTTTTGAGTTTAAGAAATCTTCTGCTTATTCACCACCACTACATCCTTTACTTGAAGCATTCAAGAAGGCCTGTGAAGCTGAAATTGTTAATTTGAATTCTGTAGATAGCAACAGACATAGATTTTATAATTTAACCACTGATGAGTTTAATGCATTACAAGCATTAAGGAACAATAATGAAATTGTTATACGCCCTGCAGATAAAGGTGGTGCTATTGTACTTATGAATACTAGGGATTATAATAGAAAAATGTATGAAATGCTATGTGAAGATGTTACTTATGCAAGGTTCAGTGGACGTCAGCTGAATAAATTGATTAGTGATATGAAAGCAACATTATATGAATTCTTAATGAACAATATCATTACTCCTGACATGTATAAGTATTTTTTAGTTGAGAACCCATATGTTCCTAGTATCAGGGGCCTACCAAAGATACATAAAGATAGTTTTGATCCCCCACTAAGACCAATTGTATCAAGTCAAGGATGGTTAACTGAACCACTATCAATTTACTTGGAGAAACAAATGAGATGCCTTGTTGACAAGACTGACACTATTTTGAATGATACACAAGATTTTTGGTTACATTTTCAGATTATGTTTTTTCTGAAATGTTTGAATCTAATGTTTTTTTAGTTACTATGGATGTGGTGTCACTTTTCAGTAAGATCCCCAATGAAGAAGGAATTGATTTTGATAGGGAATTTATGCGACTTGAAAATATTTCCGCTGCCAAGATACAGCTCTGCTGTTTGCTACTAGATTTAATATTGAATAATAATGTTTTTTCCTTCAATGGTCAATATTTTCTTCAAGTAAAAGGAGTGGCCATGGGTACTCTTTGCGCCAACTCATATGCGAACTTGGTTATGGCACAGTGGGAGAGACAGTTTATTAAGGGTAATGGTAGGTTCTCTGATCTTATACCCTATTATAAGCGGTTTGTGGATTATATTTTTTTCTTATGGAAGGGGACTGAAGATGAGTTAGTATGCTTTATGGAATATGTCAATTCCACTACTATTTTTTTTGAATTTACTGTGAAATAGTCTATTGACTATATTGAATTTCTAGATGTGGCCTTAAAGAATGAGGGTGACATATTTGAAACAGAGATTTATAGAAAGGAATGTAGGAGAAACAATCTCCTATATAGACAAAGTTTGCACCCTCAACATATCTGTAAGAATGTTGTACAGGGTCAAGGTCTCAGGGTGTCCAGGCTAACTAGTTCACACTCAAGCTATATGGAGGCCTTATTGAAACTGAAGCAAGATTTCAAAGATAGAGGCTATAAGCAGTATGAATATGACAGACTGGGACAATCTGATTTCATAGACCGAATAAGAAAGGGGAAACCCTATTTTAACAGACATAATAGATCTACTGATATGAGAAGAGTTATTGATAATAATGATGGTCAAGTACATAGGATGGTTTTACCATATAGTAATAATAATAGGGCTATATGCAGTATTATAAGTAATAATTGGAGGATCTTGACATCCGATGAGAAGTTAAGAGATGTAGTGGGTATGCAACCTTGTTTTTCATATCGTAATAATAAATCATTACAAAGATTATTATGTTATAAGGAAGCTAAAACTAATAGTCAGATTTCACAGAGACATGGCACCTTTCCATGCAGACGTTGCAATCATTGCCAATTTATGTGTAGCAAAAATAACCTTATGCATCCTACTACGAACTATACATATACATTTAAGCATTATGCAGATTGCATGAGTAGGGACTTGATATATTTGGCATATTGTATTAAATGTCCATGTTTCTATGTAGGGATGATGAACCGGACATTGAGAGACAGGGTTAGGGAACATATCTATGCAATTATAAGGAAGATGAAGGGAATATCTTAGCTAGACACATCTTGGAGAATGATACTATACATAAGTTTTTGTTCTTAGTTATTGAGTTAGTACCCCATACCTATAGACTAGGGAATTTTAAAAATTACACAGAACAGAGGGAAATAAGGTGGATACTTAGGTTGCAGGCAGATAAGTGGTTTGGACTAAATGACAAGGTTGCATTAAAGCCTTTTCCGCTAGACAGATCCCTGAAGCGTTACGTGATGTGTGCACAGATTCCTATATACTACACATTTTTTATGTATGTGCATTTTTTATATATATTTTTAATCTGTGAATTTTTTTAAAGAATATTTATGAATGAATGTATCTGTGTGTACATGCATGTACACACACACACACACACATACATATATATATATATATATATATATATATATATATATATATATATATATATGTGTGTATTTTTATATATTTTTATGAATTACGTGAGTTTGTATGTATATATATATATATATATATATATATATATATATATATATATACTTTTATAACAATGAATCATTTAAATGTTTTAACATTTTTTCACATTATATATATTTATGAACTTATATTATTTAAATAGTTTCATATATGTATTTATATTTCTATAGATAGATATGTTAGATAGGTTTTGCATAGATATATATATATATATATATATATATATATATATATATATATATTTTATACATGAATTTATATATTAATACATTAATATGCACATATATATTTGAACAACTATCCTGCACCTGATAGTTTGTATCTTGAGTTTCACCATGACTTTTGATCAGTCATTGATACAAATGGTTCATTTTTATTTATGTTTTTATATTATGTTCCTTAGGAAACTCACCAGTGGTTGAATTAAGTTTAATTGATTGATGAATTTATTACTTAATTGCTTGATTGCTTGTATATGATTATAAATGTAGGTGATTTTATGTTGTGTATTCATTGAAGTCTGAAGAAGCGTCCGTTGGGGCGTGAAAGTGCTTACTACTGAATTAAAGTTTATATTGTAAAGACCTGCTCTAGCTGTGGTTCTCACTCCTTTTTGCTGTTGGGAGTCTTATTTTGTCAGATGAAACTCTCTGCTTGTTGTTGTGCAGATTTACCCTCTAGGTACAACCATTGTGGTAATTAAGACTCAGCTCATTATTGTTTCTGAATCACTCAATTTGTGTGACCAATACACCTGGTAAACATCATGCTGATTCATTCACAGTGTCATAAACAAGGCTAAGTCCCTGCAGGCAGCAATGTGCACGTGCCATCAGCTTAATATTTTACGGGTGAAGGAATCATTATACCATACAAAACCATCTGCAGAATGAGTTATTATAGAGCATTTATTTCTCAACAACATACAGAGGGATACAGCACTGAAATATTTCACACCTTAAAGCACCGCTGGAACCATAATAATATAGCAACTATATTTTCAGAGTTTGCCATCTGCCGCAGAAATGAGACACCCATCAAGGCCCATCATTGTGCAATAGATGGGCTTGGGGTATTGCTTTGGGTGCCAGTTGGCTCCCAGTTTTCAATGAGATTCTTCAAAGTAAGACATCATGGAAGGAGAGGGCGAGGGTTGTTCTCCTTTCAAGTGGAGTGAGGTAGAGAAATCTGGAGGCTTTTGCAGGAAGGTTAGACAGGTACACAGTATAACGGTGACACCTGAAGTAGTCAAGCTTAGACTGTCATCAATGCAACTGGCATTCCACGTACAGTGAAACATTGCCATCACCAATACAATGACGTGGTGCTGCACTCCTAATTTCCTATGTCGTTGGCATGTTGTATTCAAAGACCAGTCACCACCTATGTATTGAAAGTATGACATATGTTAGGTTCACATTTACATTGGCACTTCATGCCATATACAAATATTACACAGTTCTCTCTTTATGTCTACACTACCTGAAAACAGCTAACCAAAGAGGCAGCTGCAAAGTAGATGGTTAGAGTGCCAGGGTGAATATACCTGCTACATGGCTTCCTTGTTTTAATAGTGATAGTGTTAGGCATTCATGAAAAAATGTATAACTTCCACATTTCATTGCCACTTCAGCTGTTACTCCATGCTTTAAGAGTGGAAGCATGTCTGTTCAGTGTTACTTTCTACATGGATCCCCTTGTAGAGGTAGACAATTGGGTCTGGATGTTAAGGTTCTATCCACAGGATAGGAGGATGTCTGTGGGTTTGATTCCACCCCCCCCAAAAAAAAGAAAGCATGTAATCAAAATATTTAGTGCTTTCTTTCTAATCTGCACGGGGCATATATGTAAGAGTATCATTATTACTTGAGTGGACAAGTTTAAATATAAAAAATTAGCTGTTTCCTTTTAATATTACCTGTTACTAAAGTAAAGGATTATTACTGGGTCTCTGATCATAAACCGCTTATTAAGTGTTCATGACACGGATGCCAAGAATCAATCTTGGCATCCATGTCGAGACCTCATAATAAGTTATGATCAGTAAATCGATCATAATTCTTTGCAGTGCATGGATATTTATCTGCTCTATGTACCACTAGTAGTTACAGAAACATAACAAGAAAAGCAAATTCTTGTTTTGCCATTGAATACAGGTAAAACAATGGGGAAGCAGTTTACATAGTTATGTATTCCCTGTATAGAGCAAACCATTTTTTCCCAAATATATTTTATTGGCTGTAATGTAGTATACAGCAGGCAGAAAATTATTTCAAATTGAGCTGTTTCATGTTCTGCTGTTGCTGTTTACTAGCTGGCACCGTCAGCTTTTAGTGCCAAATGTGATATTAACAGCTCTTGCTAAGCAGCCTTCTGAAGTGTTGTTAAGTTCGGGTCTCATGCTGGAGTAGTGCAGAACTAGTATGTCATTTAACTGGTATTGGGGCCTAATCATGGCGGTCCATGCCCTACATAAGTATTATGTCTGGCCAGTATATCTTCTTTGTATATGTACAGTAGTATCAGACATCCAAATACTGCAAAAATACGTACAGGTGGCTGTTTGATTCTCTATATAGCTCATCATGCTAAATTTTTATCTGTCAGGCTGCATGTGGTGGTGGCTGCTGGTTCAGTTTCCCTCTCAATTATAAAAGTTAACAGGCTTGCTAAAGTAATTAATATTTTTGTTTGGTCCAGTAAGTCTTGTTTAATTGTATAATTCAGAACTTAATATGAACCTCAGTTTTTCATTGTGTATGTACTTCTGTCTTTCTGTCCCCCACTCCTTTGTCACTATCATCTTTCTTAAATACATTTATGTTTATTATTTTGTTTCTCTCAATTTCTTTTACTGTTATATGCAGCAGCAGCACAGCAGCCTGCACCCATCCCACCAACAAGGCCTGTTAGCCCCTCATAACAGGCAACAGCAGCATCACTACCACCATCACTAGTGTAAACACTCAGCAAAGCTGGATCCCAGGCTGCCGCAGCTGCCCCCACACCTCCTCTCTACTTGTATCACCTGCTTCAGATACCCCTACATCAGAATCTGGTACACTTGTACTAGATTGCAACAGTACATGTGGAGGTTACATCTTAGTCACTTATCAGCAAATGGCAGAGCTTGTAGAAGAAATCATCAGCAGAAATGCTCCAGCGACTTGTTGCATTCTTTCCCTACCCTGCACTGGCTTCACTTTCTGTGCCATGATTCAGTAATGACAGTCCCTAGGGTGATGAGTTATTTCTTACTCTGGCCCAGCTGGCAGAGACTGCAGCTGTGAGCACCCATTCTTGTCTGACAACCTGATGTTCCCTTTCCTTTTGTGTCCATGCCTATCCCTGTTGGTTTTACAATTTCCCCTCACCATTGTCTTCCTTCTGTCTGAATTCTCCATCACTATTGTTTTCCCTCTCCCTCATTTTGTTACCCCTCATCCTGTCAGTTATGTTTGTCTCTACCTGCTATCTAACCAAACCTTCTGACCACCCTCTTGCTCCCCTTAATTCCTTCCCCAGCTTTCCCTTCTCATCATAAAAAATGGGTACCTGTGCCACAAAAAAATATTTTCCTCTTACCCCACATCCAGCCTGCTAATGCCTTCATTTTCACATTCTGTTCTATTCTCTGCTTGCTTCCCATATTCATCTCTTTCATATATTCCCATTTCCATCCTTTAATCTGGTCAAAAAATAAACACACCACACATATTCCTAAAACGGGCTTCTAAATCACTTATCCTTGTAAAGTCATACTGTGTGAGACAAGTTGCAAAGACCATCATTGATGCCCACATATAACCAATGAGAAATGGCACTGCTTCATCTATAGCAACAATGAAGTCCCATCAATGTCATGTCCTGCATATATTGACTTCATCTGCCACTGATTGTGCAAATAAGCTAAGCATCATTGCATGTCAGTTAGCAACTACAGCTCAGAGTATAGTTTATGCCTTTAGTCTGACTGCTGCCGTGGTTCTGCTTCTTCATGAAGTTATTTGTATAGTGCCAGTGCACAGAGGGGAGGGTTCATATTCCCTTAGGGTTGCATGTTTTTTCACTTTTCTACTTCCGTTATGCAATTGTATAACATTCCAATCTTATGTGCTTCCCTTACACTTTTGATATGAGTACTTCTCTGGCTCACCTTGTAAATGCATTACTGGGTGCAATATCACTGAAGAAGGTTATGAGCTTACATCCCTTCAAATCTGTCTTTTTCTTCTGTTTCCATTCTGCAAAGTTGTAACAATCTTCTGCTACATTCCATATGACTCCATCAGTGGCCTGCCTTGTAAATGAAGTGCTTCATAGAGTATCAGTTAACAGAATACAGGGTTCAAATCCCCTTAGGATTGTAGGTGTGCTTTTTTGGATATTTGCCTCATAGTAGAGGTATTGTGATAAAACTCTGTTGTTATCATAATTGATTTCAGTTGATGCATTTTGTTACTTTTTTATACCACACCTGCTTTGGGGGTGCTTAAGTTTTTTTTTTTTCTTTCAGTTCAAGTAGTTCAATTTGCTATCCGTTTCTATATATCATTCCACCTTCCCCATTGTCTTCTGCATCCCCAGATTTGTCACCACCTCCCTTTGCAGTCTTGTGTTCCTTATATGTGTGCTTCTGTATCCCTACTACTACCTATACCTTCCCACCTTGGGCAGACTTTCCTTACTTCATTCCACAATACGGTTCTCTGCATTTATGTATCCTTGAGTTACAATAATAGATGTCCACAAAAACACTAGCAACTGTGTGTGTGTGTGTGGTTTTGCAGTGACCACCCTAGAAGCTCATGCTCGTTAAATATTTACTACAGCTGCTCGTCCATTATTGCATCCACAAGTCAGTCCAACACAATATTCCTATCAGTCCCTGCTGTGGCAGAAGAGGCTCATTGCACGCATTTGCATGGCTGGATGCTGAGAATGTGTTGCATAATAAACAAATAGTAATGTAACTGGTTTTGGCTTAGTTTTTCAGGCATGTATATTTTGCTTCTGAGTTTGGCTACATTTTTTATCACACATGCTGTTTTATTTTTTTCCTCATGCTCTATTGCAGCACAGAGCTCCTTCTTGCCCTCCGCGCACAATAATGAATTCCATTATGCTGCTATTTCAGCTTTACAAGATGTTACCAAGCTTGATAGAGTAGGGCACGGTTAATGTACTCCATGATCCAATTTGCCTGGTGCCTGTTGTTGATTAGGATGACATGATGCCACTGTAGTGTAAGACAGTCTAACGGAGTCAAAACCTGTGGATGGGATCTGTCCTACAAAACATTATCTAAAGGATAGGTAATTTAATTCTAGGTCCATGCACAACAGCCCACCATTGTGTTTGACATACTTTGTGACGTGGGCCTGATGTTTGTTATAGAGACTTAGTTGATGAGAAGTCCAGGATCTATCTTCTGGCTTCCGTTCTGTACTTCTTTGTGAGATTCAGTGCCCTAGGCAAGGAAATATTGGCTGTGGGAGTATTTGTTTTGAAACACAACTTGGAGTAAGCCAAGTTATGCATGGTAATAAGAGCATTAGTGAATTTTAGATTTCTCCTGTGTACCGTCCACCCAGTTATTTAGATCTTTTCCACAACAGTTTAATGATTTCCTCAAAAACTCCATGCAGTGCTGAACATCAATCCTTCCCCTCCAGATGGACATAGCCCATTCATTCCTGTACCTGGGAATTTCACCCATGGCCAGAATTGTCCAGAGGTGCTGTTATATAAGCAGCTATAAAGGTGATTAGTGACTAGCTAACATCCCTGCCACACATACATATGTTATGGTCTAACTCCACACTCTGGGCAGAGTGGTGACTGATTCATGTTACTCATTACTATGCCCAAAAGAATGAGTGATCCACGTCACCACAGATATTTTCAATGACTTCCTCATATGGATGCACACTTCCACATGCCCACTATGAAGGCAACCACCTATCGGCGGCTTAGTCAGCCTAAAACTCATCCTCCAGACCATGAGGTAGCATCCCAATCCATCCTCCATGGGGACTGATGCTATACACAGATGTCTATGCCCCACATAATTAGCAGGCCTAACCTCCTAATATAGTGTCATCAGGCACTCATACTGGTCATCTGGGCTGATGTCAGGGCTCTATCCCTCTATGCCACTTGGCTAGGCTTCTGTGATCTAAATTCTTGGTTGATAATGATTTAATGAGACTTGCATGGAATTTATTTATATTGTTGATGACCTAAGCTTCAGTCAGGTTGTTACTCTGTAATTTTTTGTTGACTGCATACTTTAGATGACCTTCTGACTTAGTCTAAATTCCACAAAACTTGTGTTTGAGCCCTTCATATAGGTAGACTTTTCCTTGGTTTATTTCAAGCTGGGACTCTCCACCCAATACTGAGCTGGTCTTTAATAGAGACCTGAGAAAAAATTTTAGTGACATTTTGATGTCACTTGTGGATCAGCTTCTGTTGAAAGTCAGTGCTGGTCATTCAGATTTTCTGGTGGAGGCTTATAACAGAGTTATCTCAGTGCTCTGGATGTGGTAGTCTCAAAGTAAACCTCTGTCTTTAATAGCACCTGGGCCATGATTTGACCCAGAAAATCAGGAGCTGCACAGACAGGGACATGGATTAGAATGAGCCCAGAGAAAATCATGCCTGACTGAGGACAAGCATAAAAAGAAGAAAATCGCAATATCTACCACTCAGAAAATTTCATATATAAAAAAGCAGTGTTACTACTGATGACATTTCTGTTTTCTCTGACTATGTGACTGTGTTCTTATGAAGGGCTGACACACTGCAAAAGCTATTCTGTATAAACACCACTCACAGAGCATTTTCATCCTCTCAGTTTGAGAAAGATGCGAGACTTTTTACTAGTAAGACTGCCATTATTGTGCAATTTCTTCCCTTAACTCATACCTCTCAACTGTCCCTGATTTCCAGGTATGTCCCTGATTTTGACTCCAAAATTTAGCTCTGTCCCTCTTAATCCCTCCTAAAACTGGTAACTCTTGAAGGAAAGGTGGTGGATTATACTCAAGAAATATTGGCAGTAATTAAGAGTTATAGATTTATTTTATTTCACAAAATGTATAGTAATTAACATTCTTTTATTCTGCCAATGTCTCAAGTTAATAGTATTAATATTTCAAAAATGTCCCTGATTCTGTTGAAATATGTCCGTGAGTAGTTGAGAGCTATGACCCTGATTATTGTTAGTTGGAGTTCTCTTACATCAGCAATGATGATGTCATAGAAGTTGGTTTAGCTTTACTATCTGGACAAAATAAACTTATAAGATCTTGGCTAGATTATCTACTTTCAGTGATTTACCAAATAGTACAGACTTCATTCAGAAACAGGATTTTGTCATTTAATGCAAAGAGGCTTCAGCTCCCTCTAGCTTCAAAAAGTGGATCTTTTAGCTTTGTCAAATTTCCACCCAGTCTCAAACATGACTTTTATTTCTAAGGTTTTTGAGAAAGTGCTTTATTTGAAGCTACATTCATACCTTACTTTTCATGCCTCCATAGATCAATATCTGTCTGGCTTCAGATCTTGCTTTAGGGCAAAGGGTGTCCTCTTCAGAGTAGTTAAGAGTCTTTTTGATGTGTGGGATCAAGGTTAAAGTTACATCGGTGCTCCGTAATCTCTCTCAACAGCATTTTTGATATATAGATAATAATGTCTTGATAAGCAAGCTGTGTAATTACTGTAGAACTGCCTCTACAGTAAATGAGTCGTTTGCTTTTTTTGGGTCACTGTCAGTGGGTTGTGTCATGTGTTAATTCAGCTGGAAGTCACCCACTTAGGTGTGGAGTATGTGTTACCATTAAAAGATGTCATAAAAAAAGTAGAAACATTTAATGCAGAGGATTGTGATCAGTTTCCGATCATAAACAACTTACTAAGTATTTGAGACATGAATGCCAAGAAACTCACCGTGAAGCTGAATCTTGGCATGCATGTCAAGAATACATGATAAAGAGTTCTGATCAGCAACTCAGCTGTAATTCTTTGTAGTACATGGAGCTTTACCTGCACCTTGTACTTCCAGTTACAGACAAAGTGAAAGAAAAGAAACGTAGGCATGTGAAGTATTTTAATGTCTTTCAAAGCCTTTGAAAGTTGATAAAGCACTTAGCACTGTCAAACAGAAAGCAGGCAGAAACAAAATGCCTGTCTGTGAAGCAAACTGCTTTTAAAGGCTTGTAGACACTTTTTTCTGCCATAATTTCTGCTTATAAGTGTGACAGAACAAAGTTCTAATAGCTTCTAAAACCTGTTTTTACCTTCTGATGTTGTTCTTTCCTGCAATGTTAGCAGTTAGTTCCCTGCACAAGACCCAATCTTAACAGCTATTAGGTATCCTTCATGCTTTTTTAAGCACTAAGATCAGGTCTCGCACTATAGAAGTGCTTAATATAGAGGATTATGAGTGAGTCAGTGACTGTAATTGCTTTACTTTGTGTTCGAGACATGGATGCCAAGAAATTCTCCTCGTGAGCAAAGCTTGAGAGGTGACTCTTGGCATCCATGCCAAGAACACATAATACAGGGCTACACTGCTGAGCCACTCATACATTTTTGTAGTGCATGGAGATTTATCTTCTCTATGTACTACAAATTAATCAAAGCTATGGTTTAAAAAAATGCAATATGTTATTCCAGCTCTGTAAACCAGTAAAGCAGCTATGGGTGTGGTTGATGTCTCATGCTTTGGAACAGACTTCCCATATATGTCAAGCAGAGCACCTCGCTGTCCCTCTTCATGAGAAATCTTGATGAGTGGATGGGTAATGGAAAGCTCACCCCGGACATCACTGCAGTGGCACTACTTGATAGAGGCGCTTGGAATTAACGTCAGGCGACATGATGCCAGGGCACTTCTATGGGCTAGGCTTGTAAAGGCTACAGGGCCATTAGCATAGTACACACCTATGAACCTATGCATTTCCTGTCTAAGGGAAGTAGTTTTATTCAAAATGCTTTGTGCACTTAGCAGACAGCAGGCAGAAATGGGAGTTGAAACAAAGCCATTTCATGTCCTGCTGCTGCTGTTTTCTGGTCAGTGCTGCCTGCTTTAGTACAAGCCTGACCGTAACAACAATTAGTGACCCCCTCTAAAAGTTGTTAAGGTCTGGTCTCACACTAGAAGTGCTGAACCAGGATATAATTTAGACATTTTTAAGTGTAATCAGGATGTTCCATGAACTGCATGGTTATTTTTTCCTGGTTTTGGAGCGTAATAGTGGCACTCCATGTACTCCATCATTCTGCTGATGTTATTCATCATTAACTCTCCTTTTCACAGGAGTCTGCATCTGAGACACAGAAGACCCTCCAGTTATGGATGCAGACTCGTCATCTGAAACTCAGTTCATCAAAACCTAAATTGATATAAGAGCATGTCTCTCACTATACATTTGTAACTGGGCTGTCTCTCCACTCTCCACTATCATTATTTATAAGAGCAGGTGGGGGTTCATGCCTGCATCATAGTCTAAGTGAGACTATGGCAGAGCCTGATCCACAGCTTGAACCAACTGACTGATGGATGTTTCTGTTGACTTACTGCTTGCTACTGCCTGCTGATGTGTTAGTTTCTTGGAAACTCAGGATTGTTTGGTTTGAGTGGGTTAAGTGTCCAAAACAGTTAACTGAATATTTCTCCAGACCTCTGGGCCTTGTGTACCTACTACTTTTAACTGGTTTTGATACAGTTTCATCTGGATTATTCATACTGGCACCTTCAGAGCTATTTTACATTCTACACTGAGAAGCAGAGGCAAAAACTGCTTCTATGGTGACACAACATGTTTGCTGGAGTTGTCATAGACCATGGAGTTACTATAATATACTGTGGATCTACTGTGTCATCTATCAGATGTAGCTTTACCACGTCTGGAAAATATTGGCATCTCCCAACCTGGACCTGGATCTCTTCCACTGGTTAATTGATCAGACTTCCTCACTAAATTTCCTTTAGTCATCTCAGTTGCTCTGTTGTAGCAATAAGAGGAGAGGACTTTTTATAATTCTTGTAAGTCTTATGACCTGACAACCCACTGAGATTTAACGATCAACTGTCAAAAGTTGTTAAGTCATCATAAGTCCATATTAAGAATTTCTCCTCAATTAAACGTTTAATTCAACCTCTGGATGTGACTATGGTGATTTCTTCACTAGTGACTTCCTGCCTAAATTGCTGCAGTGCATATATAGTGGCTTAGTCCCAACTGTGTTTTAAAACAAGTAATATCACAGCCATTCTGAAACCCACAGAAAACTGCCAAAATAGAAGCTGAAAAATAAGAGTTCAGAGTTCTCAATAACTAAGTCTCCATAAAGCAACATATCGGACCCTGGTATTAGAATTCTGCACTCACCGAAAAATTCCACTACCAGGGTCTTGACTATTGCTTGTAACACCAGTGATATTATTCTTGTGTTATAGAGTCTGCACTGGCTTCCTCTGATGATGATGATGTCATTTTATTTAAATGTTAGTTCTTACCTATCATGCCTACACAGACTAGGTCCCAGCTGTCTGCAGGAGTTCTTGCACCATGTTTTCCTGCCAAGAGGCTCAGATCATGAAGACAGTAGACAACAGTCATTCCTAGGACCCTTAGACCAGATATTCTTTCCCTTGCCTAGCCCTTTCCTATAGAATTTGTAACCTTCCCTAATTCAGGCATGCAAGACCAAGGCTTCACTTTACAGGTACCTTAAATATGATTTATTTTAGTTTTAAATGAGATTATTTAACTCAGTCAGACTCAAAAAAGCCTTTATATTAACTATATTTTATTTTACATTTAGATTTTAATTCCACTCTAACAATTTTTGACTCAGTTTTTATCAGCTCGACTTGTTTAATTTATTGTTCTCTATCCTGTAATGCTTAGCAATGAAAAACATTATTAAACACAGATAAAGATTAAGATATTAGGTGTCAGTTGAAGGAGATGGCTTCGCTAGCAGAAGCTTGGATTCCCCCCCATACACACACACACACACACACACACACACACACACACACACACACACACACACACACACACACACACACACACACACACACATACATACACACTTAAGGATGTATGACTATTGAGTGGAATACTTCTCAACTGTCCCTATTTTTATTTTTTTAATTTGGAACACCTGTATTTTCTCTTACCATTTTGCTCAATCTCTACAAAAACTGGATATTTTTTGAGAAATTCTCAGTTCTAAGTTAGTACTATCATTATTTGAAAAGTGTCTCTAGTTTGGAACCTTTTCTCCAATTATTTTTTGCTTGACAACTATGCTAGTAAGATCTTTGCCTTTTGTGTCCAAGGTCTAGAATTCACTTCTGACTTCTGCTTACTTTCTGTGTGGGGATTAGTTGTTCTTTGTCTCTGCGGGTTTTTCTCTGGGTACTCTTATCCTTATTTATACCATTGTCCATGTCCCCCTCCCAACTTAGATGGCTAAGAAATGCTAAATAAATATGACTGGTCTATAGCAGCTTATGCACATTGCATTTTCTTCTGAAAGGACCACAACCTGCGTGATGACTTTAACATGCAGTGAAAAAATTCAGTTACATTTTTCATCCATAAAATGCATGAATGCATAAATGTCATCCTTAGTTTTCGCCTTTAAAAACAAACTTGTCCTACTCCAAATGCAGTAGAAGAATAGTAGAATGGATAAACAAAAACAAAGACAAAACATATATATATATATATATATATAGAGAGAGAGAGAGAGAGAGAGTGACAGAGAGTGAGACAGAGAGAATAGAGTCAATGGCAGTTCTGTCTGCATACATCACATATTGCAGTACAGGGGTGACATCACCAGATCTAAAAGTTGCAGTTTACAGAATGGCAGAACAACAAAATACTTGACAGCAGACCATTGCAGACTAGATGCCTGCCAACTCTTGTTACTTTAAATAAAATAAATAAAATAAATAAAAAGATAAAACCCTTCAAGCAAAAAAATAAATAAATAAAAAGGCAGGAAGTAACTTCTCATTTTAATTTAGAACTGAAATGGATCTCTGTGAGGAAATACAGACAGGTATTATCCTGGTTTAATTGTGAAATAAGTTAATGTTTCTTAATATGACAGTTATGATTATGTGTCTATTACTGTTTAATTCAACACTCATTTAAGTAATGGTACAGGCTGCTATGAGGAATTATAGGAGAGGTATTTTCTTGGTTTATGTCTAAGATAAATTATTTCTTCTTTCATTTCCATTGGTGAAAATTTGTCTATTAATGTTTCATTCAGCATTCAGTTAAATAATGGTACAGATTGCATTGAGAAGTAAAACAGCTTTCATGTTGTAATTCTTAGAGTCTGAGGCTTTGCATTTAAAGCAGTATTTAACAGTCTTTGAGGCATTTTAAGGCATGCTTTAAATACAGGATTATGATCGGATCTCTAATTATAACCAAGTTGTGTGTTTCAGAAACAGATGTCAAGAAATTCACCTTGAGAAGGGAGCAAATGAAAGTGCAAAAGGTGAATCTTGACATGAATTTGGAAACCATATAATAACTTAGCTGTGATCAGAGAAACTTGATCATACTTATTTGCAGTACCTTGTGCTTTTTCTGATCCACGTGCTACCAGTTACAGGGAGAGAGAAAGAGACACAGGAGTGTTGTGTTTTACAGCTTTGAAATCTTTAACATAATCAGTGCTTCACCACAATTCTGCTTTAGATGCCCCTGTGTACTACAAAAAGATAAAAAAGTGTCTGCCAATTGGTCGAAAGACCAAATTTTCAAAACCCATATGATCGAGACCATATGGTCGAAAATATGGTTCATCTAACCTTTCTGACTGAGATCGTAGTACAGTAGGGATCCAGGAATTTGCCTTTTTTTGGAGTTAATATAAATGATTTGCAGGGGGGTGGGGGATGCAGAGGGGCTTGTCCCCCCTGCAAATAAATTTCTGGTGTTGATGGTTATTGTGTGGATTTATGTCAGTTTTTTCGATTAACTGCAGTGTTGACATACGGTCTCGACCATATGGGTTTCGACAATGTGTTTTCTTGATAAACTGACATAGATCCAAAAAAAAGTAGCTGTAGTTGTGGGAAATGTTTAACAACTTTGAAAGCTATAACACATACCAATGTCTCACAGACATCATCCAGAATCACATCACTTATCCTGTAACAGCTTTAAAAGCTGTGCATGATACATGGCTGCCAAACAAAAATGAGAAAAGTAGCAACATAAAGACCATGTTCCAGGATTCAATAAAGAGTACACAGTGTTTTTTCACCATGCATGCGTCACGTCAAGATGCTCACATGGATGTGGGAAAATTTTAATTCAGTAAGTGCCATGTAGAGCCGCGCACCCCCACGAAAATGAGTTAAACACCATGGAATACTAATCAGTTGCATAAGCATCTGATTAGCATGCTAATCAACCCAGGACACACCATGGAGAGATTCAACAAGCCAGAAATCAACTGTGTAGAGTCTGTGCTGGTGTTCCCTCTGTATTTGAAAACTTTTCAAATGCAACCATGGAAAGGAGTCTACACAACATACCTCTCAACCTCTTAGAGCAAGAAATCTGGACAAAGCCATCAATAATGGGGGGGGGGCAAAGGTCCAAAAATAGGGACAGATTTTAAATATTGCTCTTACTAAAGTTGCTAAAGTAACAGGGCTTATGTTAAGAACAGAAATCCAGCTTTGCTGCCCTGCCCCCAAATGAACAGTATAGTAATGCAGACCATACCTCTCAACGTCTTAGGACAAGACATCTGGACAAAGTCATAAGTAATGGGGGAAAAGGCCCAAAAATAGGGACAATTTTTAAATACTGCTGTTACGAACTTAGAAAATTGATAGAACAACAGGTTTGCAGAAGCAGCAGCCACAGTTAACAGGTTTGCGTACCTCTCCACCTCTTATACATACCTCTCAGCCTCTGACCACAAGAAATCTGGACAAAGCTTGACATAATGTAGGGACAAGTGCACAGAAATAAGGACACATTTTAAATATTCCTCTTATTAACTTAGAAAGTTGCTAAAGTAACAGGGCTTGCATTAAGAACAGAAATTGAACTTTGCTGCCCTACCCCCAAATGAAGAGTACAGTAATGCAGACTATAACGCTCAACCTCAAAGGGAAAAAATCTGGACAAAGCCATAAATAATGGGGGGAACATGTCAGCATATGCAATATGTAGCTGACGAAATGCAGGCATAGCCATCTAAAAAGCAGTATTCCTCTGTGCAGATATATCCCAAAGTAATATCCTCCCTTCTGTGTTCGGCTGCTATTCAGTTTCCCTAGCTACACTGGTGCCAACATTGTAGATTTGGGGCTTTCAACATGGTAAAGATTCAAATGAGGTCTGAACTCATTAGACTTGCTGAATCCCAAAAAGTTGGATCAGTGTAGGGATGTAAACATAGTGCAGGCACTCCCTCTGTGTTTGAGTTTATGGGATGGCAACTGTGAATGCTTACATCAGGTGGGTGTGTCAGGTTAGACTTAGAAAGTGTTACATGTAGGCCTGCCAAGATTGGAAATGCAAGTAAACAGTGCACAATTCTCAGGTTCTGTTTCATTAACACCCGACCTCCTCTTCATTTGTTGGCAAATTGTGTTTTCTCTGTCAGGTCTTTAGTATTATTTAGTATAAAAGAAAAGAAAATCAAATAATAAATTAAAAAAGGGAGAAATAGTTGAAATGAAGAAAAGCAATCTGTGACATACACAGTAGAAAATATTAATACACATGAGATATGTTTACATAGGTCTGGATTTCAACTCTCACTTCAATGCACCTTCAGAAAACAGAATGGGTACCTTATCCATCTTTGCCACACAAACAGCTTTGCAGAAAAGAACTGAAGTCATTCATCACACAACCAACTATAGCAGAATGTACACTGTTATCAAACCATTAACTGTTATTTCCAAATGTATTATTATACTTGGATGTAGTTGATCACACGACCTGTTATGATTATTGCTTGCAAGTATACAGCTCTGTCTTACCTTTCTGTGTTCCTGGTCATTCATCAGGTATCTAACCAGTACTGTGAGACATGCTATATCATTGTCCTTAAAATGTGTGGGGATATATTAACTGGCAATAATATGATATGCATTTGCCAACAATAAAGGGGCAGGATGGATAGCACAAACAAGCATAAATTGTGCTTTGGGGGGGCAAAGGAGAGTTACTGTTATGGCACATACAATGTACAACTGTTCTGTTGATGGGGAACAAAGCTGAGTTACTGTTATGGCACATATAAGCATAGACTGTTATTATGGGGGTAGCAAAGGTGAGTTACTGTTATGGCACAAACAAAAATGGGCTGTTCTTTGGGGGAAAAACAAAGGTGAGTTACTGTGATGGCACATACAAGGGTACAGCTGTTCTGTTGAGGGGGAGGAAACAAAGTTGAGTTACTGTTATGGCACATACAAGCATAGACTGTTCTTTTTGGGGGGAGCAAAGGTGAGTTACTGTTATGGCACAAATAAGAATGGGCTGTTCTTTTGGGAGGAACAAAGACAAGCTACTCTTATGAAACATACAAGGGTACAATTGTTCTGTTGAGGGGGGAAACAAAGCTGTGTTACTGTTATGGCACATACAAGCATAGACTGTTCTTTTGGGGGGAGCAAATGTGACTTATTGTTATGGTACAAGAAAGGATAGGTTGCTCTTGTTACTCTCCTTGTTTTGCATCCAGCCTGTTGTTAGTATTTCACATATCCAGACTGTTTTATGCTTTACCAGTGGGTAATACTCACTGGCTAAAATTTTAGTTTTATCTGGAAACAGTTATGTTGTAGTTATGTGATACTTATGTGCATTATACTTCTGTTGTCTTTTAGGACATCTACAGGTATGTCACTCAGGCATGTCAATTCATGGAGACCCCACTTTACTGATGCTGAAAACCAAGTCATAATTGATGGGTTTCAGCACCATGTTGCTTTTCTCCTACAAAGGGGACAGAGTGATATGGCCCGTAGGATGTGAATATAGCAGCAGATTGTTCATTATGTCAATGCTTTCGGTGGACACGGCAGAACATATGAATAGGTGCACCACATGGCCACTGCCATGATAACATCTGCAAGGAGGCAAGCAGCTGCAGTAGGTCACGACCAAATGGTTACTGGGCAATGGTCTGCTAAGGAGCCACCACTAACCCCCAATGAAGAGTTCCTGGCCAACCTGAGAGATCCAGACAGCCCCCAGGAGAGTGCAGTACAGCATGTCCTGGATGTGAATGCAACACCTTTTGTAACAGCAAGCACATCCCAAGTAGAGCTTCCAAGTAAGCTTTGATAGCTTTGTGGCTGCCTCTCTTTACCCCAACCCAGTAATCAAGAAACCTTAATCCTCACCACCAACACCATTGAGAGGTGGTCACTAAAAACAGGAATGGATTTACACAGTATTTCAAATGCAGCACAACTTTTCCCCAAAATCACACAAAGAACATGTTCCACTGGGACTGGACTGTTTGTCCATCCAGATCCCAAACAACACCCACCTTGGAGCACTGTGTCCCAGTACCAAGTATCTGACACACACACTTGAATATCTGATTTTACACATACACACACCCACAAACACACACACACACACACACACACACACACACACACACACACACACACACACACACACACACACACACACACACACACACACCACACACACACACATACCTAGGAAAGTCTGACACAGATTAACCAGCTGTATACCCTCTCTTCAGACTACAAAGTAGACTGTTGCCACCAGCCAAATACTCTAAGGCTCTTACAGAGGGTAAACAATTATATTGTTTCAAATTAATACTGATATGAATGGCAGAGTGTGACTGAAGCAGTAAGGCTTATCAGAGTGGCCAGTGTCACTAAAATAAGCACAAGTACTCTCAAGTTATAAAAAGTATTCACTAAAAGACCAACCACAATGAAAAGGTATAAAATATTTAATAATGGATAATGAAATAGAAAACAGGAGAATGCTTAATATTTAGTTATAATAAGCATCAGAATTTATTGTAAATAAAATATAAAAATAACACAGTTGGATAGACATAATAAGCATCAGAATTTATTGTAAATAAAATATAAAAATAACACAGTTGGATAGACTCTCACAGCACAGAAAAAAGAAAATACTAAACTAATCTCACTGTATTATACCTAACTGAACTAAAGAGAAACTGTCCCTAGTTAACTCACTTAGTATCGCAAGGCAAGGTATACTGCTGAGATGCTTACTTTCCCAAGGCAAGATGAGATATTGCTGAACTGTACAACTAACAACTGAACAAGTGAACTGTAATAACTGACATACATCTTTTATATCAGGTTCCAAAGAAAAACAAAAACAAACAATAAACTGCTGCCAGAGTTCTGTCCTTCAGCTTGTTATAGAATGACATCACATATAGTCACCAGACTCTGGCACAATTCACCTTCAGATCTCTGTTAAGATTCTGTTGCAGCATTTTAACATAAGCAACTTTTACAAATATATTTTTAATATAAGCATCTGTACAAATCAATGTGACATTCAAATGACACGACTATCTACAAAACTTCAGTCAGCCATGCTAGCATATGCCACATATGCATTGTCCCACTTCTCCTGGTACAGCTGGCAATACTTCACAATGTCGCATTTCTCCCCTTTTGAAGACTCAAGCTAGTTTTTCAAGTGACTCTGGGAAAATGTTGATTGAGAGAAATGGGCCTGTCTAAGAATACATCAACTTACACCCTGTCTTGAGAATCCATCTGCATTGACATTGCTGTAATTGGGACTGGGTAACACAGGAGTTCCTCCCAAAACCCCTTTAAGCTATTGGGATGACTGCTCACAACCTGGGGTCCACGTTACCTTATCTGGCCTGTTTTTCCTCATCAAGTCTGTACATATGTCACCTTCTCTGCCTTGATAGAGGACAGAGCCACTGCCTTGGGGTATCTGGTATTATAATCTACTACCACTGGGATATACTTTTTCCCTGTGGAACATGGGGTACTCAGAGGCCCCACAATATCCATACTTATCCTTTGAAATGGATCCTCAATCACAGGCAAAGGCATCAGTGAAGCTTTGGTCTTGTCTCCTGCCTTGCCTTCCTTTTGGCACTGGTCACAGATCTTGCAGTACCCTGTTACATCCCTTGCAATCCAAGGCCAATAAAAATTCTGCATAATATCACTCTTGGTACACTTTTTCCCCATATGACCTACAAAAGGAATGCCATAGCCTATGGCTAGAAGTGATAGATGGTACACTCTGGGCACTACCAAATGCTGTATTACCTCACCCTCTAGCCTTCCCTCAGGGGTCCACTCTCTGTACAGTAACCCTTTGTTCCAGTGTACAGACTTCCCTTTTTCTTGAGCATCAGGTGCCTCCTTAGCTACCTCCCTCAAGCCTCATAAGGTAGGGTCCAAAAACTGCGCCTGTCTCAACTCTATTTCATGACCTTTCCCAGCTCCCCTTCCACAGGAAGCCTAGTTTCTTCTGACAACGGTGCCTCCCTGCCAGCCTATGTACTACCACTCACTTCTGTCCTTGCAGCCACCTTATCCATGGGAACATCAGTACCTACCAGCAGCTTTGGTTCACTTTCAGGCTCACTGCAACTAGGTAGCTCCCTCCCTCACTGAAATAATCACATCACTAGCCCCAGTTTCAGGCATGGGATCTATCTGGGTGCCCCGCCGCGGGCTACCAGACCTACCTGCCTGTCTCCAAGCTTGACTGCATATAACTGCATGCACACAAAGTACTACATTATCAAAATCATTCCCTGTTAAGACATCTGCAGGCATATCCTCAAACACACCTACCTTCTTGTTCCCTTTTCTACCCTCCTAGTCAAGGTGAACCCTGGCCAAAGATATTCAGAATGAGTCCCTCCTAAAGCTCTAACTGGTGTTGACTGCCCAAGCAAGTACTGCTCTTCTTTAACCACTGCAGGCTTCACAATGGTTATGTCAGAGGCTGTGTCTCTCTTAGCAGCGGCCTGTCTTCCATCCACTAAGATAGGATACAAACTCCAGTGATAGTTTGGTACCCCTGTTGTCTCCAGACAACTTACTACTGGCATGCTGTTATTCATACTTGCTGGCTCCCTCACCTTTTGTACCCCACCTTGCTTCAGTGGACATTTGTATGCTACATGGCCCCTCTGATTACATGTAAAACATCTAGCCATTGATCGTGGCCATGTACCTGAACTTGTGGCTTCTCCCAAGCATGTTTTGTTGATGTCACAGGCAAGGTTAAGGTCCCTAGAGTGAGTGAGTCTTGTCCCATGTGATTTGCAGAGGTGCAGCATTTCCATTAAAGGCAGTGTTTGAGACTGCTATGTAGGCCAGCCACAGGACCATCATGGAGGCACAACATGTTCCCATAGGTGCTCCAGAAAAATGAGCAGGGTTGTGGATGTGGCACAGTCTAACATGAGTTACTGCCTCCACCATGTTACTGATTCACTGGATCAGATGAATGACACATTGGAACGAGGGGTGTCTGTGATGGACTGAGGGGTGTCTGTCATTGAATGATCAGTGTCTGTGATAGAATATCTGCTGGGAGGAGAACAGCATCCTCATGGGCATAGGTCTGCCACATCATCTGCTGTCAACCAACATGGCTGTGACTGATCACGTTGCCATTGTTGCAGTAATTGCACTGCTTCATCAGTGAGTCTGCTATCCACACCCAGACATGGCAGGCCATAGGGTCATGGTCCTGGGCATGCCTATGAAGGGAGCTCATCCAGCAAACATCAGTCATATTCAGGTAGCAGCATTGCATCTGATCATGGGCATGGATGTGCCAGTGCAACTCCTGGCAGAGCCAGTTCTTATGGCCAGTGACAACAGTGATGAACTGCCACCCCTACCATGCATGACTCACTCCTGTCCAACAGACCAAGATGTAGAGCTAGCACAAAGTTGGGCTGTGTTCATACAGACACTCACTCACCAACTTCACCTAGATAATCCCTACTGACACAAACACAATAGTTACTCATTTTGTCTTTCTGGTCATTTGTTGTTTTATCCCAATGTCTGCCTTCCTTTCCTTCCAACACACACACACACACACACACACACACACACACACACACACACACACACACACACACTCACCAACCTTCTGTGTCAAGCTATGCTTCCTGCCCCCCCCCCACATACAACACTCTGTGCAAGTGATGATAACTGTGCTATATCCCTGTTTTTTGAATTCAGAGGTACAAAAGCTGTGTCTGATGCTCAGGGTGCATAGCTAACTTAGTGTTTAGTATAGCTGCATTTGTGTTGCTGAACTGGTCATTGTACCTTTGATGTATACTGACCTTGGAGAGCTACACAGTTGATAGCATCAACATTCACAGTGTTATAGTGAATGCTCTTGTAATGGTGTTGAGGTCAGAAACTGTAATGTGTATCATTACTTTCTAACTTCTCCCTTTAATGATATTCCAAGACAAAAGGTATGGTGCACATCATAAGTCACACCTTCATATTCAGATCTTAGGATTGTATGACAGCATTGTAGTCAAACCTCATCAGATCAGTAGTACAGTATAATGCTCTCTCTTGCATGTACCTGTACAGACACATGCAGGAGCTGGAGAGACCACAGGACTTTCTGAGGAAGATAACATGGGGCCTACAAACCATGGCATGATGTATGAATAGATTAAAAGCCATATCACTGTCATCTGTCTGGTACAGGATGAGGTGATGTCTGCCTGGCTACCAGGCCAGTGTCTGAACATGCCTGGTGGGATGACTGCATATCCAAACATCTGATATAGCTGATGACATCAGCAGTGTCTGTTGAAAATATGGTAATAACAGTGCCTCACATGCTACAGTAAACGTCTCCCTGTAATATCAGGCAAGAGCACACATGCACACAGTTAACTGCAGTGAGAATAGAATCCCTATCTATCTAAGTACATAGACTACAAAACAAAGTACGTAACGCAGGCACAACAGCACAAGTCTAACATTTGCAAGACTGCAACTGAACTTATAGTACATGACATCAGCAGCCCATGTGTGAGACAAAGTGTTGGCAGGCCTGCATAGGTTCATAACTTCATAGGTTCATATGAGGAAACTACCATAATGTCCCTCAGTTCATAGATTCATAAGAGGTTGCTAGGCTAATGGCCCTAGGGCCTTGTCAAGCCTACCTAAGTAGTAGCATTGTTCATTTGCAGACCAAGATATGTAGTCCATAATTGTGAATCCATGATCAGCACCAGCTGACCTTGTCTAAGAGTGACATAGGTAAAATCCCTGGGATAAATCAATGATTTCCTGTCCGGTTATCCCAGTTACACTTAAATAGGGTCATTGAGGAGCTCAGTTTCACATGAATTTGGAATTTGCTGCATAGGAGTGGCACTCTCTGGAAGATGTACAGTATCTGTCTCTCGAGCATGTCCTGTTGATGTCACAGGCAAGGTTAAGGTCCCTAGAGTGAGTGAGTCTTGTCCCATGTGATTTGCAGAGGTGCAGCATTTCCATTAAGGCAGGGTTTGAGACTGCTATGTAGACCAGCCACACGTAGCCTCTCAGCAGTCTATACGGTACAAAGTACAGTGACAGAGACTTCCATCTGTCCATGTAGGTAATGTGTTAGAAGTCCCTGAATTTTCTTAGTGAGAAACCTCTGAGGTCTCCCCAGCTGCTGCAGGTGTCTGGTGAGGTATAGGCAAAAGGGAGCATTGTACTCTATTATTGATCTGATGAGGGACGAGTACAGTCGAGTTATAACATCTTTAGTCTTGGATGGTATGCTCTCACTCATGAGGTGTACAATGTAAAGTGCCTTCATTACCACTGTGGACACACAATGATCAAAGGTGAGGTTGCCATCAACCTCCATTCCCAAATCTGTCACCATTGGGTTAGAACATGGGGAGTTTTATTAATATTGCAATTTGTAGGGACTTCTCCTTTGCCAAAAGGGAAAATAGTGCATTATTTTGGGTTAACTTTAAGTCTGTGGCTTTGGCAACAATCATTTATGTATGTAAGCACGTTGTAGTATGTTAACATCATTTTGGGATCCATTGATTGCACCCAGTTTGCAGTGATCAGTGAACTTGTTGAGCCACATGCCATCTTTTTTCACCTGATTTTTCTGAGAAATACATTCCAAATGGTAGGGGGCCCAGCACAGACCCTCACGGGACATCAGTAGTAACAGGTCTTCTTCTTCTTTTCTGTATGCCTTCTGTTGGTGAGCCAGTTGGTTACCCATCAAATGACATATAGGTTAATCTCCAGGTGGGTGAGTATTGCAGTGATGCCTTAGTGAGGGATTGTGTCCAAACCCTTGGCCAAGTCAAGATAGGTAGCATGCAATGATTTGCCTTCATCCAAGGCTTTGGTGTCACTGTCAAAGAATTCCACTAGATTAAACAGGCATTATCTGCCCTTGATTAAGCCAAGCTGTGTTAGGTGAAGAGTTTGAATGTCACCAATGCCCTTGTTCATAAGGTCCAAGATGATTCTCTCTATGGATTTACAGACAAGGCTGGTCAGGCTTATGGGTGTATAGTTCCCCCAGGTCAGTTGAGAGACCCCCTCTGTGCAAGGGTATTATGGTTGCTGTGTTCTCCTCTGCCAGGAAAAAGCCAGTACTTAGACTATGGTTGAAGGGAGTACCCTGTGGTTCTGCTAACTCTTGCTTTAGGCTGTTTAGTATGCAGCCTGAGATATTATCCAGTCCCATAGAGACTGTGTTTTTGGCATTGACAAGTGCGGTTATGACCTGTTATTTGTAGATAATAGGTAGAGAACTGTTGACAGGTATGCTGTGGTGTATGATCAGTGGAGAAAGGGGTGTGAAATTGTTGCCAACCTTACCTACTAACAGGTTGACTATGTCCTCAGGTTAAGTATGAGTGGTACCATCCATTCTGAATTTGGTGCAAAGCCAGGCCTTCTCTTTTACACTACAGACATAGCTAAAGAACACCTTATGATTATCCTTAGTTTTGGATGCTAATTTAGTTTCATAATCAGGTTTAGGGGACATTACAAGTTGTCTTATTTGCTTATTCAAGCTATGGAGTTTGTTCTGCTGAGATTGTTCCCTCTTATTCCTGGACATCAGTTTCTTTCTCTTGTTGTATATCTATTTATGCTAGATGTCCACCAGGGTAGCTTGTTTTTTGTGATCCATTCTGGTACAGCTAAGTCAAAACACCTGTAAATGTGTTTATACAGGACATTTGTGTACACCTCTGTATAGGAGTCTTTACTGTCAGTGGTGGCAGTAGATTTGAAACTATATATCCCATTGTTTAGGAGGCCATAGTTTGCTTTGTAGAAATGTTCCCCCTTTTGGATCTGGGGGTGGAGTGTCAGGTACAATTGCTACATTGAAGGTGACTGGTTTATGGTCAGACCTTACCAAGGAGGGTTTCACACATGGAGTGGTACAGCAATCTCCCTTTTGGCAAGTACTAGGTCAAGGACATTCAAGCCCCTTGTGGAGGTGCAAACTAACTGTTCCAGAGCATTCATGTTAACAAAGTGCAGTAACCTTAAGGTGAGTGAGTTTGAGCTCATATATATATATATATATATATATATATATATATATATATATCCAATTGATGGAAGGATAGTTAAAATTAACAATGCCTATGGTGTTTGGCTGCATTATGAGTGACTCAGGTAGGTCCAGTACTGCTTAACTAGTCTTGAGATGTACTTGTCTTTTATGAAGTTGGACAGACCTTCTCCTTTGGTTCTTTCATGTTTAGTTTGTGTCCTGAATGTGTGGTAGACATTATAGCCTTTCATGGCCAGTACTCTCTATGGCCTTAAAATATGTCTCTGTGACTACACAAACATCAACATCTTCCCAAGTAAGAAGTGCCTCCATTGAGTGTAGTTTCTGATTTGGACTCCTACATTAAGCAGCATAAACTTGAGTTTGTCTTTTGAGTATTTTTACGTTAGGAATTTTGTTCTTATAACATTGCCTAAAAAAGTTACTATGAGGGAGGCAAATACCTTGGCCATACCTCTCAGCTGTACAGATTTTCACAGAATGTCCAGATTTTTGCCTTTTTTTGATCCGTTTTTCATAAAATTGTGGGTTTTCTGGCAAATTAGTTGCAAATCATTAAAGACTGAAGTTAGAAAATAATGACAAGCATTTGAGATTCACACTTCATAAACTTCAGAAAATGCATGCTAATGCAAAACCTGTTATTCTATCAACTTTTTAAGTTTATAAGAGCCACATTTAAAAAATGTCCATGTTTTTGGCCCTTTGTTCCACTTTTATTTATAGCTTTGTCCAGATTTCCTGCTCTAAGAGGTTGAAAGATATGACCTTGGCCAGTAACCAAAAGGCAAGAGGTGACAAATGAAGACCATCCCTGGCAAAGTGGCATAGTCTGTCAACCATATTATCCCAGCCTGACAACTACTGGATCTCACTGGAGTGACACCAGTAACTAAGCCAATTGTTGAAGTCAATAACTCTTTTGTTTGTATTGAGGTATCATCCTGGGTGAAGGTAGAATGTTGCTTAGGGCAATGGACATACCTGTCTGGAACACATCAGTTGAGATGTCAGTCATATCTCTCTTCATATAGTCCAGTGAGGTACCTTTCAAATCATTTACTCTAACATGGAGTATGACAGAGGTATAACTGTGGTTGTTGTTGAGATATTTGAGAGCATGCATGACTTTGCGTTTCTTGGCACCTGACAGGAAGCTGACCATGACTTTTTCCTTGTACAACCTAGTGAGGAGGACATCTCTGTGTCTCACTATGGATTTGCCTATGACCAAGACAGTATTTTTTAGGTGTTTTGCTTTAAGGGATTAATGAGTGACACACTCAAACGTTTGTGTTTATGTGGAGAGGGTTCTCTTGGGAGTGTAACATGTGCAGAAGGTTTGCATTTGTGAGGTCACTGGTGTTTTGGTAAGTTTCTAATGACTACCTCTGCATATGTGGGGTTATATGTTGGGTACTTGGTCTGTTGAGGAAGTGAAGTGTGTGTGTTGGCAATCTGCTTGATATCTGAGTTTGTTGTTACCTGTGACAGACAGCATTTATTCTAGATTCATTGTATAGTTGCATCTCTCATATATTGTATTTGTAAGTTTTACAAGTACATGGTTGTTAGTATACATGAAGAAATAGAAGCCTAACTTTGCAAAAACACAAGTACCCTTATTAAGCATATCTAGATGGTCATTGTTGGCAGAGTGCTTTGTGAGCAACAACAACTGGGCCTGTCTCTGAGGGACATAGGTGCCAGCCCAGAGGTGAATTTATAATCACCCAACCAATAGCGAAGGTTGCGCTTGAATAAGGTCATTGAGGAACATTGCTTCACATACAGTGGGAACCTATAACAGAGTGTGAATCACTGGGGTATATATCTGTCTGTGTACATAGGCAGGGGTTCTGTTCTCACTACAGTCAACTGTGTGTCTAGACAGCAGAGCAGACATGTGTATCCTACAGTTACTTCTCCAATTACAGGGATTACCAGTATTTTCATACTTGCTCATGGATATACAACCATTTCATACAGGCCTTCCATCCTCTTGTCTCCCATATGGCCTGCTGATGTCATCTACTATAAGTTCACCTGCACTCCTGTGTAAATCAGACTTGAGCTGTAGCACTTGCGTTAAGTACAGTGTTACGTAGTCTGTGTATCTAGATAGGCAGGGGTTCTGTTCTCACTATAATCAACTGTGTGTGTCTAGACAGCAGAGCAGACATGCTACAGTTACATCTCCAATTACATGAATTGTAAGTATTTTGATACTTGCTCATGCCTACACATCCATTTCATACAGGCCTCCCAACCTCTTGTCTCCAACATGGCTACTAATGTCATCTACTATAAGTTCACCTGCAGTCCTGTATAAATCAGACTTGAACTGTGGTGCTTGCATTAAGTACTGTGTTCTGTAGTCTCTGTACATAGCTAGGGATAGGTAGGGGTTCTGTTATCATTACAGTCAACTGTGTGTGTGTGTGTGTGTGTGTGTGTGTGTGTGTGTGTGTGTGTGTGTGTGTGTGTGTGTGTGTGTGTGTGTGTCTAGACAGCAGAGAAGATGTGTGTATCTTACAGTTACTTCTCCACTGCCATGCAATGACAGTATTTTGATACTTGCTCATGCCTACTCATCCATTTCATACAGGACTCCCAACTTCTTGTCCCCCACATGCTGATGTAATCTGCTAAAAGTTCACCTGTAGTCTTGTCTCTAAATTTGACTTGAGCTGTGGTGCTTGCATTAAGTACTGTGTTTTGTAGTCTGCATACTTGGATAGGAAGGGATTCTATTCTCACTACACTCAACTGGGGGTGTTGGTGTTTCTACTCTTGCTTAACATTACAGACAGCCTTTTACACCAGCATGTGGGACACTAGTACCATATTCTCCTCAGCAGACACTGCTAATGTCATCAGCTATGAAGTGTTGTCTGACACACTCCAAGTTAGACTTGAGCTATGGTGCCTGTGTAATGCACTGTGTCCTGTAGTTTGTGTACCTTAGATAGGTAAGGGTTTTATTTTCATTGTAGTCAAGTGTGTGTGTGTGTGTGTGTGTGTGTGTGTGTGTGTGTGTGTGTGTGTGTGTGTGTGTGTGTGTGTGTGTGTGTGTGTGTGTGTGTGTGTGTGTGTGTGTGTGTGTGTGCATGCGAGCTGCTGCTTGACATTACAGAGAGCATTCTACACCAGCATGTGGGACACTGTTATCTTGTCCTCAACAGATACTGCTGATGTCATCAGCTATAAAGTGTTATCTGACACACTCCAAGTCAAACTTGATCTCTGGCACTTACATTACTGTGCTATTCTCACTGCAGTCACTTGGGTGCACCAGCGCACATTTGTGTGTGTGTGTGTGTGTGTGTGTGTGTGTGTGTGTGTGTGTGTGTGTGTGTGTGTGTGTGTGAGAGCTGAGCTGTTGCATGATATTGCTGAGAACATTTTACACCAGCATGTGGGACACTGTCATCTTGTCCTCAGCAGACACTGTTAATGTCATCAGCTATATTATACTTTTGGATATGCAGTACTCCCACCAGGGCAGGGTCAGAGACTGGCCTGGGGGCCAAGCAGACGTCATGTCATCCTATACAATAAAGTTTATAGTGACATAGCATTTAATCTATCCACATCCATCATGGCATGGTGTGTAGGCCTTGTGTTATCTTGCTGAGAAAGCCCTGTTGTCTCTCCAGCTGCTACATGTGTCTGGTGAGGTACATATAAAACAGATCATTATACTCTATTAGTGCTGTAATGAGGTTTGATTACAGTTCCGTCATACAATCCTAAGATGCTAATATGATGGCATGACCTATGATGTGCACAACTTAAGCTTTCAATACCAGTGTGGATAATTGGTGGTCAAAGTTCAAATTGCTATCTAAATGTGTCCCCGGTGTTTGCATCACTGGGTTTCTTGCTGTGATCAACATGGAACTCCACTTTTCAGATGGAGAACATTACAAACACACATGTCTGTATTTATTTGTAGATTATGTGCCTTTGTCATCATTCAGTTATGTGTATTAGCTCCACCTGTACTATGTTACCACCATTGGTGGACTCAATGTTTGCACACAATATGTAGGAATCAGCAAATCTGGTAAGCCAAAGGCCATTTACATTAGCATGAACTGTCAGGAAATACAGTTCAAATGGTGAAGGGCCAAGCACAGATCCTTGAAGTTTGTCAATGGTGACAGCTTGCCCCTCTGGAAAAATATTAAGAACAGAAACTTTCTGTTTTTTTTTTTGGGGGGGGGGTTTGTTAATGTTCGAAGTTCTGAAACTTTGATCATATGGTCTTGGCCATATGAATTTAGAAGTTTCAGAACTTTGATAATCTGACATAGATCCATATACATACATTATACCCAGTCACATGACTAACTGGCATCCTTGTCATTTGGCAGCTTTGTTTTCAAAATACATTTGATGTTTACTGTAGCATTTAGTTCTGGAGGCAAGTTTTCTCCAACTCTCAACTCCTGGCACAACTGTTTTTTTTCCTAGAAGGTTGTTTATATCACCCTCAAAATGTCAAAAGTTTCACATTCTATGTAATCCAAAACAAAAAAAAAGCGAATTTCTTGAAATAGTCACAGACCAAAGGGCATTTATAAATGTCAAATTTTCATATTTTTTTCTGCTTGACAATGTTCATAAACACACTGTGAAAATGTCCTTATAGTTTTCTCCACATAACGTACATCAGAATTTTCACAGATTGCTAAATAAATTAATCCTGAGCTGTTGTAATTAAAGAGTGCCTTTGCTCCTACTGATCTCTCCTAACTTTTTACTATCACATATGGGCTATTTTTCATGAATTTGCATGTCTTTCAAAACCCACATTAAACATGCTTAAATATATTTTGTTTTCTCTTCTCTCTCTCGTTCTACACCCATTTTCCGCCAACATGTTTATGCTAATAGTTTTCTTATAGATTAATCTAGAGCCTGACTCAATGTTGTTTAATAAGGTCAGGGTTTCCCAGAAATATTTTCCAGTCTGTCAAAATATGTTTTATACCCAGAGCCAGCATTAGGCATCAGCAAACCCTGCTCAAGAATTCTGAGCAAAGCCAAAAATAAATAATATTGACTCAAAATCAGGAACACACTTTAAATATTACTTTAATACACCTACAAAGTTAACAGAGTAAGACATTTTGCATCAACATGCATTTTTGGACAATACAAAGTATGAAACTTTGATCTCTAGATTTATTGACTGACTGTAATCCTGAATGATTTGTCAGCAAATCAAACTTCCTACAAGTGACAGAGCAAAATTACGATGACAAATTGTGGGCAGTCTGTGAAATCAATGAGATAAATAAAAGTGGCTTATGACTCCTGTTGTTTGACAACTGCTAAACAACAGTCACTGATCTGGTGTGGCACTACCAGTGTTGCACAATATATTGCTATTTGCTGAAATGACTGCAAAACTATTATTTCAATGGTTTGTGTGTGTGTGTGTGTGTGTGTGTGTGTGTGTGTGTGTGTGTGTGTGTGTGTGTGTGTGTGTGTGTGTGTGTGTGTGTGTGTGTGTATCTGTGTAAATAAAAATCACTGAATTTTATCTGGGCACAGACCGAATTCTGCTGGAACAAAAATAAGGTATAAAATATATCAACAGGGCATTCATATACTTCTGTCATCCAGGAGTTTGACTGTATAAATGGATTTTCATTAGGACTTATAGGTGCTCTTCTACTCTCAACCTCACCCATTCTAAAACCAGCCCTGCTCAGATGTCATGTATAAAAGGTTTTTGTAGGTTTTGTTAGGGGCTGGATATTGTATGGTTATTACTTCTTTAATTTTCATCACAGTCAAACCTTAGAGCTGTGCACAGAAAGTCAATATAGCTGGAGACAGTATGGTCATTGCTATTTTCTTTTACTTTCCTCACAAACCTCAGAGGTGTACAAAGACAGTTACTACAGCCTGTGTACAGTCAGTGTACTGTCTGGTAGCATCAAATTGGAATACATTACTGTAATCATTATTTTTTCACTTTCCTCACAATCATACATCAGGTACGTATGCAGGTGGCTGCGTTTGGAGGATAGGGTGAGGCATGAAGAAGAGGCATGCTATGCATATGTATAACATTCACTTGAAAAAAAAAACCCTTTGACCATTTTAACCTCCAGTTTTATCCCACTCCAAAACCAGAAGTTGCACAGGCAGTGACAGTCTTTTCTTGATGAGGTTAAGGAGGCAAGCAGTATTCCCAGATAGGATCTGTGTATCCTCAAAACAATTGGCTTACTTATTGTGAGCTGCTATTTTGTCAGCTTTGAACATTAACCCATGGTTCAAGGAAGGTTCCTTGAAAGAAAAGAAAATAAGACTGAGACTTTTTTACTCATGATTTTTGTTTAGGCCACTGTTGGATTAAAAAGCTGGTAAAATGCTTTAAAATGCATCCTAAAGCAGCAATAAACCCATCAAAACAGCAATAAATTTGTGACTTCTGGGAGCCCTGCCTTAATTGAGTTTATTTTGCTGTCTTGTTCAGGAAAGGTGTTTTGAAAGGATGCAAAGAAAACTAAAGTTGAACAGCAACACTAACTTTCTTTCCTTAGTCATAATTTCTATTCAAGCTATCATTTGGTGAAAAAGTTTTGTAAAAAAACAAGCAAAATTAAAATGCACTTCAGAGCATGTACAAATATATGGCTTCTTGAAAAAGAGTTTAGGCAAAAGTTGAGAAAAGGAAGAAAAAAGTAATGTGGATGGTGTGGGGAGCCCAAGATGAAGGAAACGGGAGCACTAGAGGGTGTGTGTATGTGTGTGTATCGGGGGGGTGGTGAAACAGTAGGCAATGCCTAGGGCACCATTTCAACTAAGTCCAACACTGTACATTCAGTCATTGTTATGTATCATTGTTGCAGCTAAATAACAATAACTGTGAATGTTCCTTTGTGAGATGGGCCAAAATAGCATCGTACCCAGGCCTGTTGCAATGTAAGAACTTTATAGCTGCAAGTCAGTCTGTGCATACTACTTCTAAAAGTTTGCAGCATAAACTTAAACGCTGCTTAATTGGGGTGGCAGTAACAGGGGGATACCTAGACTAGAAGTGCCCGTGAGGCCCCCAACTTGACACTTGCTGTGGGCCCCCAAAATGTGCACTGGCACTATTTATTCTAGAACTGTCTAAAAAATAGTCTAAACAGATGCAGTCTGCAAAATTGCCTTTGTCAAAGTTGGTAATGTAGTCACTATTGTAGATTGGGGAATTTCTTGATATAATATTTTGAGAACAATATCATAATAGTCTGCTTTTAGATTAAAATGCATGCTCTAGCTATGGTTTTCATAAAGGATTTTACTGAGTGACCTACCAAGCTGATTATACTGATTAGGTATGTTGGTGTGAACCAATCATGAAGATACTTTTTTCTACCAAGATTTAAATTAATTTGTTTTATAGCATGGCAAATAAGGTTTATTCTATTTTGCTTTTTAATTACCCACTGAATATTATAAGTGGATAGCCTGTCATGAGTCATCCCATGATTTTACCTCATTACTGTGTATGTATGTTTGATCTTGATGTATGACCTTGTTGTTTTAAGTATATATATATATATATATATATATATATATATATATATATATTTGGTATGGATCAAGTTGCACATTTTAAAAGATGATCTGATTAGTCCAGTTTGTGACTGAAAAAACTTTCATGACTGAATAAAACTGCAGGGGGAGTTTAATAAAGCCTACACATTTTTCCATGTAGGCATCATGCTGCACAGCTTACATGGCCACAAACATTTTTAGATTCAGTAAGGACTTTTAAGCTCATTTCAGCTTACGTGCACATGTTTGTGTGGCACACCACCTGGCTGAGCATGTCCTCTACAGTGGGGGGTGTCTACTGACTTGACATGTATAGGAAGTCTATTCCATAGCATGGGCAGTCTTTGGGTTATGAACCTGTCCCCCCAGCATGTTCTGTTGATTGTGGTAATATGAGTTTGAGGTCTCTGGAGTGTGTGGTGCAGAGGGATTGGGATTTCTTTAGATGTAGCATTTCTAACAGAGCTGGGTTAGACATTGTTTTGTAATTCAAGCAGAGATTGCCTCTAAGAGTTGCTCAGATGATCCAAATTAAGGGCTCAACAGTACATAATGTACTTGCCTAGAGACCCCTGTACCTAGTGGATGTCACCACACATACAAGAACAGGTGAGCAGGTGGTGTAATGTATAATATTGTCTATGCATGCATTGACAGGGCACATTGTTCCTGCCCACAGGGTTGCCCATCCATGTGCAAGCAGCCACATATGGACATACTGGTAACTGTAGACACATAGCTAGGATAATAACAGTTATCTAACTGCTAGGATACTACATGCAGATAACAGTATGAAGCAATATCACTCTGCAGGCCACAGATGTTGTTCAACACAAGCCTAGTTTATGTAATCCACAAGTAGTTTGCCTGCAATCACATATAAAACTGACATCAGGCATGGTACATGCGATAAGTATTGTGCTCTATAGTGTGTATGACCTAGATAGGTAAGGGTTCTCATCTCGCTGTAAGCCACTTGGTGTGTATGTGTGTGTATCCCCCTGCTGAACAACTGAGAAACACTCATTGGCTACCAAACTGCAATGGCTATGCACTTTTTGCCCTGTAAGTTGCTGCAAAACTGCCCTCTTGTTCAAGGCCTGATGATGTCATATACTTTAAGATTACCAGCTGCCATTGGTGCATCCAATTTAAACTGTGGTGCATACAATACTTACTGTGATCTACAATGTGTAAGACTAGATAGGTAGGGGATTTAATCTCACTGCAGGCCACTTGGTGCATGTGTGTGTGTGTGTGTGTGTGTGTGTGTGTGTGTGTGTGTGTGTGTGTGTGTGTGTGTGTGTGTGTGTGTGTGTGTATGTATCCCCCTGCCAATCAAATAAGAAACCCTTATTGGCTATCAAACTGCAATGGTTATGTAACTTTTGGCCCTGTACATTGCTGCTGGTTTCCAAACTGCCATCTTCTACAAGACCTGATGATGTGTAAGACTAGATAGGTAGGGGATTTAATCTCACTGTGTGCCACTTGGTGTGTGTGTGTGTGTGTGTGTGTGTGTGTGTGTGTGTGTGTGTGTGTGTGTGTGTGTGTGTGTGTGTGTGTGTGTGTGTGTGTGTGGGTGTGTGTGTGTGTGTGTGTGTGTGTGTGTGTGTGTGTGTGTGTGTGTGTGTGTGTGTGTGTGTATCCCCCTGCCAAACAACTGAGAAGCCCTCTTTGGTTATCAAAGTGCAATGATTATGCACTTTTTGGCCCTGTAAGTTGCTGCAAAACTGCCCTCTTCTACAAGGCCTGATGATGTCATCTACCTTAAGACTACCAGCTGCCATTGGAGCATCCAACTTAAGCTGTGGCACATACAAGTGCTGTGATCTGAAGTCTGTAAGACTCGATAGGTATGGGTTATAATCTCAATACAGGCCACTTGGTGTGCATGTATATGTCCATATGGCATACATATGATCACCTCAGTAACTTACAAAGAAGTCAGGATTTGCAGAATTTTAGTTGCAACAGGCCATCTATCTACCCATCCTCAACCCCTTTTCCCATTTTGCACATGGGGTTGGGGTGTCACTTCAGAAGTGACAATCATCTCAAGCCAAGGTTTACACTGCCAGGTGGCTAGCCCTACTGTGTTACTTCATTCATACCACTCACTCACACACACTTTCTCACCTATGGCCAATTTACAGTGGCCAATCCATCTACTGCATGTCTTTGGAATGCGGGAGGAAACCAGAGCACCTGGAGGAAACCCACTTGACCCTAGGGAGGACATGTGGCCCTCAAAATGCCTGACCACAACTTGGCCTACTGATGTGATCAAGCATATATGTCCTAAACTGACAGTACTATCAGACATGAGGTGAGCTTTGTGCATCACTTACTGAGATCTGCACTGTGTGCAATTACATAGGTAAATGTTCTAATCTACATACAGCAAACTTGCACTATGTGTGTGCCGTGGCATGTTTTGTAAGCAGTAATTGGAAGTGGTGCTATCTTCTCCATTGTAGCTGTGTGTGTGTGTGTGTGTGTGTGTGTGTGTGTGTGTGTGTGTGTGTGTGTGTGTGTGTGTGTGTGTGTGTGTGTGGCTGTTAGAGCAATTTACATCAGCTTATGGAACCATAGGATGTTTGAACTTCACTAGCATAATGGTCATACAGCCTTCACAATCATAGATAATTGTATACCCTTATTTACATGATCAGCACATTTTACCCTAATCAAAGAGGGACACAGGCAGAAGCCCTGTGGTGAAATGATGGCTGCCCAGCCAGTCGTACAGATGGCAGTTGATGAGGTACATTGATGTGCTCTGCTTGCCATTAGCCAGGGTTCTGTTGCAAAGGTGGGTTAAAGTCTGCTAGACAAATATCTGCTAATAGCATGTATTATTAATGTCACCTACTAAGTTAATATCCTTACAGTGATTAATCCATGTACTATGCCAACTACAGATATGCAGCATTTACAATCAAGCACATTCACACATTGCCCTGTATGAAAGGCAGAGATCACCTCTAGTCTGTATGCCACAGGCTACAATGACACTCATTTCAGATGATCCCTATTGAACACATGCTGAAGACGTGAAGTTCCTTGTGAGGGACGATACTGTTGTGTGCAAGTCCCAGTACTGCTTGTAAAGGTCCATTACCAAATGTCCATTGCCCTCAGACATTGGCATGCTGAGGGAAGAGTACATGGATGTTATGAGTATGTCCAGTATGGGTGATTGTGCCCTCAGCTATGACACATGATTCCCATCATACCACTGGGAAGACATGGAGATCTCAGGCACATTAGGTGTAAACCTATATGGCCAGGTCTGTATGCCCAGTTCTTTCACCCCTGAGTATGTACATCACATGCTGCAACTGATGTCCTACTTGCCAGGTACATAGGTGTTACTGATGGAAATGATAGTACATATATATTTGCATGGAGTTTATGGCCATTACTATGCCGACAGGCATTTGTTCATCACTACCCTCTTATAGGATATTAACATAACTCACAGACTTCATGAGTGCTCAGTGAACATGTTAGCCACAGACAGTCAGTATTCACTTGTATCATGGTTAAATGGATTCCAAGCAGTAGAGGACCCAGGACTGAGCCTGCTGAACACTGCTGCTTACAGGTCAGCTATTGAGGCAGATGTCCCTATGTTAAGTATGTGTTCCATCAATGGGCCACTAAGTGACCCCTACAATGATAGTACCATGGGATGCCTAAGTGGGTGCTTTGCAGATGATGCCTGAGTGGGGGATTTAGTCAGACAGCTTGGCTCAGTCCAGGGGGTTGTATGCCCTGGTCCTTGGTGACTGCCTCAGAAATGTCCACCACATTTTACAGTCATGATCCCCCTGTCAGACATCCAAAATGTGTACAGTCAACTTTGTGTAGACTACATATATGTGTGCTGATCAGCTCCATGATGATTGCCCCTACAGATATGGACACTTAGGCAAAGAGGTCTATAGTTCTGGTGGTCAGCCCATGCACCACCTCTGTGCAAGGGTATAACAGTTGCTGCTGTCCAATCAGCTGGGGTTCAGCCAGTGGTTTCAGTATGATTGCAAGGTGCCCCCATTGATGTTAGTAATCTATGACGCATCCCATGTAGGATGCAGCCTGGGATGTTAGCATGCCCAATAGATGCTGTGTTTCCTCCCTATAGAGGCCATTTACAACCTTCTCTGTAGATATGGAAGTTATGGGACAGATTGTAGGAATGTCATGTGTCACATGGTGGGGACAGGGGAGTAAAGTTGACGCAGAACATGTGGGACTACAGGTTAGCTATGGGTACAGACCCATTCTATGTGGCATTATGGGCCTGTGCTTTGAGGTTACACATGTAACTACACTGTGCATTGTGGTTCTGCTTTGTGTGGGTGGCTAATTTTGTCACTTACTATGTCTACACAGCATAACACTCTGTGGTTTTTGTAGCTAAGGAGGTTGTGTCACCATTTAGAAGGGGCACCCTCACCCCAACTGTCACACAGCAATGTCCATCTCCAACTGTACAGCCTGATAATGGCAGTTGTCTACCAGGCAGGTCTGCTGTACCATGAGGAGCTTGTGTTCCTTCTGTCATGTACAGCTGAGTTCATGCAGTTGTAATGCTGCTGCCATAATGCATGGGTGCACAGCTCCTCATACATGCCATCCCATCAGAGGGTGAGGTGCAGTCAAGCTATGTAAATCACCCCGCAGGAGGTAATAAATGGCTTTGTTGAAATATATGCTGTATTGTCTGCAAGGGTCGTGGTTTGTGCTGATAGTTTTAAGTACACTGATCTGTGGTCAGATCTCACCAGGGAGGAGCTCACATGATTGGGCTGCAGTGGTCACCCATATTGGTAAACATATGTTGCAATACGTTGGTTCCCCTTGGGGGGATGTCATGGCACTGCTCTAGGACATTGTAGTTAAGGACATAGACTAACCTATGGGCAAGTGAGCTGCAGCATGACTAAGTAACACAGTTGGTGGTCACTTAATGCCACCCCAAAACATAGTGTAATGATATATATTGATAGACACATGTACATACAAATATGCGCAATGGGTGTCTGGATACATGGACTTGATCCTGCAGCTGGCAATTGCTTGATTATGTGCCCTTCCATTACTGAATATCACTTGCATTGTCTCTGAGAAATCAGAGTGTTTCACAATGTCTGGATGTGTATCTATCTTTAATGAGTATGTATACACCACCTGCATTACCTTGAACACTATCATTTTGAGGTGTGAAGATGTGGATGGACATGTAGTCTGGTATGGCTGTGGTGCTGTCCACAGTCTTGAACTAGATGTCCTTGATTGCACACATATCTGCATAATTCAGGGTGGAGACACATTATACAGCATAACCATGATGTTGTATAAAGATGGTGTTCTCATTGCCAACATTCCCTGAACAGTGCATCTAAGATGCATTGTGGAGGTGTCAGTAGCTGTGGCCATTACTCCAAATCTCAGGAGTGAGAGATGAACGCCATCAGTAGTGAATCATTGATGTCTGTTGAACAAGGCATCCCAGGCAGACATGTAGTAGATCCCCTAACAATGACACCACATGCTAAGGCAGTTATTGACTTCGATAAATTTACGTGTATATGGAGCCATCATCTCAACTGCAGCTGAAAGTTATGCATATAACCACTGGAGACACAGAGTGGCTAAGCACAGTTATGAGTCTGCATACAGGCCAGTGATGTATGTCCCAGCTATAGACACCTGCAGGAACTATGATGCCAACATTATATTCACTGATATCACTTGATTTGCGGCAATGTGTAGTAAGGCCTATTGTTTCAACCCACAGACAGCTATCTGTGACCTGTCCCATAAGTAGCCACTTGACACAGACATCAATGTGTCTCACAATGTAATCACCTCTGACTAAGTGGTGTGATTTAGTGTTTTGCCTCAGTTGTTTGACCAGTGAGAGAGTGGTACATGCAATATTATGTGTACTGTGCACTCCAGAGGCAGGACATTCTGAGATGTCTGTTTGGCAATGTGTCTGGGAAGGAGCTGCACACATGCAGGTGTGTGTGATGTGGGTGTAGGTGGTACAGGATGTGAACTGTGCATGTTGGCATAATGATCATTTCCATATGTAATGACTGTTGTTGGAGACACCATGGCAACAAGGTTTGAAATGCAGTCACAGCTGTCACACGTTGTGTTTGTGTCACATAGGAATAGAGTGGTGGAGACATTCCCAACACCTCAGCAGCGCGTCCTGCAAAGGTAGGGTCATGCTGCCACATGCTTGGGGTTGACAGCCTGATATACAGTGTTTACAGGCATAACTTACAGTGAAGATGTAGATGCCTTGCATGCATAGCAGACTTGTTCAACTTTGCCCACATTACATGAGTCTTGCAAGCGTACAATGACTGTTAAACAACTAGACAGCACAGTGTTGTGTGGTATGATGTAGAAAAACAGACATGTGTATCAGGTACGTAACTGTACAATATGACATGCCTAGAAAATGTGGCAAGTGGACACACATTGGCCAAAGGTGGACAGTCCACTGCAGTAGGCCTCACAGCAAAGTCATGCAGATATGCACCAGTAATGTGTTGAAGGGCAGGATGCATGAAGTGCTGTGAAAGTGTCACCTATGATGGCTCACTGGCAGTGTACTGATTGTTACAGCAAGATTGGACATCTATGTCAGTGGACATTGTACATTATATTGTGGTGCTACAGCAGTGGTACTAATACTCCTCTTGTCAGTTCCCTAGTGACATACCACCAACCCTGGAATAGATGGCATAACACATGCAAAAGCCAACTGATTGCCCAGGTTGCTAATCAAGGCATCTGTTTGGAAAAGGGTATGTGAACCCTACAAAGCCTTTCAAGATGTGGGACAGCTATGCGGATGAGCAAACAGGCTTTTTCCTGCTTGTCATCATCGGTTTCATAGTACCATTTTGCATGTGATGACAGAAAATGTATCTGAGCATGGCATCCTGTGTAAGAGTGGTGTTGGTGAGACTGGAATTAGTAGTTGCTGGGCACCAGCAATTATGTGGACTCCCCTGCTTTCCACAGTCTTCACAAGGTAATTGTGTCCTTCCAGTACACAAGGCTTGAGTAATGTCCAGCTGCAGAATACCTGTGTAAAACCCCCACCTTACCTTCAAAGGCTACACTTCCCTAACATGTTTGTCTGCACTCTATACACACCATACCTCCCAACTGTACAGATTTTGGCAGAATGTCCAGATTTTTGGCTCATATTTTTGGCCTGTTTATCATAAAATTTGTGGTTTTCTGGCAAATCACTAGGATGGTCTGAGGACTGAAGTCACTAAATAATGACATACATCTGAGCTTCTGACTTCAAATCCTTCAGAAAAGTATGTTAAAATAAATTATGTTCCTCTGCCAACTTTCTAAGTTTGTAAGAGCAATATTTAAAATATGTCCCTATTTTTGGGCCTTTGACCCCCCCCCATTTCCTCAAGCTTTGTCCAAATTTCTTGCACTAAGAGGTTGAGAGGTATAGTACACACACCTTGGATGACTCTCTTCTTGGAACATGCTGGAAGCAACTGCAGTACTTAGTTGCACAAAGGACAACTAGCATGTAGTGCCAAGCAGTGTCCCCAGATCTCTGAGTCATGTGACATGAAGTGCCATGAAAGGAGTTAGCATGGATACAAGCAGTAACACTGTTGTACACCTACTGACACTGGACCACACACCGTTTGTTATGGTTAAGGTCAAATCATGCCTACCGACTCTTAACTGTTGAACTCCATTGAGTGTTACATTATGCAATGGATGACAGGAATATTACTCATTCTACCTATCATGGCCTGACTAGGTGTTTGACAATATTAGGCCAGCAGGCCTTGCTGGAAACTATGTAGGTTATCTACTGAGTGTTATGTCAGCTGGTGGGTAGGCATGTGTCTGACAGTCATAATCTGGGAAAATAACATTGGAAGACCTAAGCTGCAATGACACCAGTCACCAGTGTTTTTCCCCAGACATCACTGATAGCATACCCCTTCTAGCCATTCCTTCTCTTCAGTCACAGCTACTGCCAGTGCCCTCTGACAGGCTACATTAGCAAGTGATTGCATATCAGGAGCTGTCACTGAATCCCACACAGAATCAGCAGTTAACCATGATGGCCTGTGACACACATTCAGTTGCCGTCTGAGCCACTGACAAATACTAAATTCCAAAGACTGCACAATACTATCCTTTGGAAAGTCATCCACCCATGAGAAATATAGTAGTGTCCACACACCACACGCAGTTGAGCCATTAATCATGGACATATGGACACAGAAAGAAATGTAGCCTGTGAATTTCAGTGGTCACTGAGATGTAGGGATGCATTCAATGCTGTACATTATAAACATACAGGTCTATGATGTGACTCCCATGCTGTCATTCCCATACTGAAGGTGGTAATCATCACACCTAGCATTGTGTACAATGGCACCTTTGCTATGTCACTGCATAGGCATATCTTACAACTGTAGCAGCCACACAGGTTCCATGTTACTACAATACACATTGCAGATAACATGTCCTATGGAGTCTGTTTCATGAATGTGCAAGTGTACTCTGTCTCATAAATGCTTTGTAGGGGATGTGTATGTCTGCCATACAGGGAGGTGTCAGATTCCACTGTGTACTTCCCGTGCATCCATGAGAGTACTAACACGTCTTACCCAACCTACACACCATCACCATCACTGTAGTATAAATACTACATGTTGGAGAGACAGATATGTCACACAGACAGTACACCCTATATGTAACAGCCCCCCCCATGCCTCTGAAGCACACATCTGTTGCAACATGCATCATGTGCAGGTTACACCATGGGATGCAGAACAAGACAATCATAGCTGTTGTTAGGCACATGTCTGTACTAGACACGGGAAGTTTGAAGATGGGTCATCCCCAGCACCACAGCTTGTAGATGTGATAGCTCCCAACACCCAGGTAACATGTAGCAAGGGTATCAGACCTTTTCACAGATTAGGGATGCATGAGTACTTTGCATGAGGCCATTGTCCTTGTTAGCCTGTTACACACATATGGACTTATGGAGCCATGTACCTATAGAGCTGTACCTTGCTGAGGACATATTTATTCTGTGCAGACAGTCTATCCTGTGCTGTGATGTCTATGGCTGTCTTGCTGTTGTGCACCCATAGGTGTTCCCAACAGAATCCTGAAACAGAAACAGAAACAGCTCTGTGATACACCTTTTACTGTGTAAGTATCCAGCCATTACAACATCATACAGCATAAGGTACACAAAATTATGTGGCTTACTCATTACAACTGTCAACATACAGTATCTGTCAGTAACCACTGCAAGTGGCATGCCTAAACAATGCATTACACAAGTACATGTTAATTTATATAGTCTCCCTGTGCATCAGACACATAGCTTCATTTCCCTGCATCGATGATGAGAATGACAGGGATGTGGCACAGGAATCATCACTTACACGGGTGTTGTGGGGGGTGCAGGAGGCCTAGGCTGACCCAAAAGGTTGACAGCATGTGGGCGAGTCAGGAAGGGAAGCAAGCAAGGTGGACCATGGAATTGTGAAGTGTGTGTCTAGAGGTGACCTGCATTTAACAGTGGTGTGTGAGTGTGCAGGTGTACACAGTCAAGCTCAGTGCTAGCCCTACATGTGTTTATGTCAGTCAGCTTTGAACTGTGCATGGCAGAGCATGCCCAAACATGGGAACTGGCTCTGCCAGGAGTTGACTGGCACCTCCATGCCCAAGGTCAGAAGCAGTGCTAGTACTTGACAATAACTGCTGTCTGCTGGGATCATGTCCTCCAAGGGAATGCCCAGGACCACAAGCCCATTGCCTGCCATGTCTTGGTGTGGACAGCATACTCCCCTCTGTATTGCTGGATGTGCTACCACTATGAGAGCATGATTGTGCACAGCTACATGGACTCTCAGCAGAAGGGGTTGCTGACCTATGACCATGAGGCTGACGCTGAACTCCAACCATACGTTCCAGTCCAGACACTGTGCATTCCAAGACAGACACTGTCTTGGCCCACCTTCTGTCCACTGCATCAGTGAACTGATCCAGGGTGTCACCAATGTAGTGGAGGCAGTCACAAATATCAGATTGTGATGCATCCATAACCCTGGACATATATCTGGAGTTCCTTTCAGAATGTCCCTGTGCCTCCATGATGGCCCAAAGCATAAGCCGAGTGAACCGTGATGTGGCATTTGCAACAGTTGGTGGAAGGACAACAGGCCTCCTATGAGCATGCCTACCAATCTGCCTGTGTGGAACCTGACCACCTCTCTGGCTATGACCAGTGTCTGCAGTCACTGGAGCCAAAGGTGCCACACTTTCCTGTTCAATGTCCCCACCTGCTGACTGTCCAATATCTGTGGCCTCTGAGGACTGGGTATGCATAGGCATACTGACTGTGTGCAGTGACAATCGGAGCAGAAGGGTTATGTCAACCTCTGGGACTTATTTAGCCCCTAAAACCTCCACCTGTGGCTCACTGTGGCCACCATCATCAACCACCCTGGTCATCTGTGATAAGAGAGGAAAAAGCAGTACATTAACACCTAAACTATTATGCTCTGTAGTATTATGTAGCAATAAATGTGCAGCTCTGTACACTGTTGGCACTGTTACAGACCTGTTGAAACCCCAACCTCACAGAGTAGGACAAGAGGACATTACTATCCCCACAAACAGCTGTAGTTACTTGTAAATAAAAGCCTGTACACAGCAATCTCATCAACAAAAACTGGTACACTTTTGACATTTGTGAAAACTTTTTCACAGTTGACACCTATGCTAATCTACAATGTTCTGACAATACTATTGCATCTATCAGTGTGGTGACATCTACAAGGCATACATATGACTGCAACATGTATACAGTCATAAAATATCTGTTCAGCTGACAATCATGCCAGCAGTACAGCACTCCAGGTAGTGGGCTTGGGATGACACTTTAGGAATTGCATTGCTGTAAACCTACATCTATAACAGAATAGTGTTGTGTTTACCAGGAGCAGGACCATGGCCTTGTCTGATACCCAATGTAAATTAGAAGGAGAGGTAATGTCAGTACCACCGCATGTTGCACCACAACAAGGTAATATGTCCATAAATCTCACATTTACAGTAACTACTATGTTAATTATTATATTGGTCAACATCTGAGCAGGAGAGTCAAACTTCAGCTAAACCCTTCCTCCCACAGAGAACAAAGACCTGACACGCACGTAAGAGTATGCACACCCTAACACACTGAATGCTACAGTATTGCAATGGTGATCAAACTAAGCTTACTTGCACACTCCTCTGCCATGGAAACTGTGGCACCCACATCCACGATGTACAGTGTAATGGATGCCTGGGAGCTGTCGTGTGTGCCTAGGTTTGCCAGGAATTCCTCAGTGGCTGACAGTGGTTTTTCCACTGCAGGCCCTCGACTGGTGATGCCACTATCCCTGGGTACATATCTTGCTCTTCTGCGTGCAGCATTGATCATGTCCATTGTGCGTTGTCAAACCTGCTCATATGTCCTAATCTGATTACCTGTAGCATTCACATCATGGACAAGGTCAGTCCACAATGCTGCCCACTGTTCCCTGCTTTCACATCCCCTGGACAGTAGGAGTTCATGGTGTTGCTGGAGGCCTTCAAGTATAATCTTATTCTCTGCATCCATGAAAGGTGCATGTCATCTTGGATACATTAACTGGGAAAACTACTCATGTACCAACTCCTTCGCGCAACACTTTCTGGAATTCATGCATTCCAATGCCCTGGATCAACTTATCCACACCCCCACCAATGGCAACAATATTCTAGACCTAATCGTTACCAACATGAGCAACCGGTGTTCCACACCTGAAGTCAACTCCTCGTTGGTCCGATCTGACCATAAGCTAATCACCCTAGATATCCACATCCCTCTCCCACTTCATGCTTCTTACGACAGACGTGGCAAACTTCATGACACCAATGCAGATGGACAATACAGTTATGACTGCTGAATCCTGCACAAATGCACTCTATAAGCACTTACACAAGTGCATGGGTCGTGCTATCCCAAACCAAATCAAGATGCTATCCTCCAAAAAAAGGAAGCCAATCTGGTGGTCCCCTGCCATAAACAAACTGTGCAACAAAAGGAAAAAAACATTGCAAAAGAGTAAAATCCCATGAGTGGAGGAGCTCCCTGGTCAACCTCAGTAAGAAGCTGAGATCCAAAGCTAGCTACAAAAACAAAATCACCACTGATTCTATGGACAGCCACAAAGCATTCTATGGCTATGTCAAGAATCTCAATGGTAGCACCCAGATCTGCTCTGAGTTACAGCACAATGGCACGAAAATTACAGAACCAACTGATGTTGCCAACATGCTGGCAGATAGGTTCAGTGCTAACTTTACCCCCCCCCCTCACCTCCTAAAGGGCCCATATCTATACAGGAAGAATGCAGAGTACCTGTAATCACAAATATGCAGGTAAAAGCTGCACTCTCTAAGGCCAAAAACACAGCATCTATGGGATCAGACAACATCCCAGGCTGTGTTTTACATGAACTTCAGAACTAACTGGCTCCCCACCTAAACACCATGTTCAATCATAGCCTCACATCAGGCTTTGTGCCCACTGAATGGCACAAAGCAACAGTTATCCCACTCCACAAAAGGGGAGCCACCACGTATCCTGGGAACTTTTGCCCTATTAGCCTGATGAGCCTGGTCTGCAAGGCCATGGAACGTATCATCATGGAACTCATAAACAAAGACATTGGTAACCTCCAAACTCTGAACCCCACCCAGTTTGGGTTTGTGAAAGGCAGATCATGCCTCCTAAACCTGATCGACTTCTTTGAGGCAGTCACCAAAGCCGTAGACGAGGGTAAGGTGGTTCACACAGCCTATCTTGATCTCACTTTCGACACTATCCCCCCTTCTGGAATTATAGCTAAACTCGCTAAACTAGGTATAAATCCCTATGTCAAAAGATGGGTTGTCAACTGCCTCACTGACAGAACCCACACTGTAAAAGTTGCAGACTCCAAATCTGATTTCAAACCAGTGACAAGTGGAGTACCACAGGGTTCAGTCCTGGGACCTCTCATGTTTGGTATCTACTTCTCTGAAGTACAGGCTAATACAGAAGGCCTCTAGCTAATGAAGTTCACAGATGACTGCAAACTAGGAGCCATAGTCGAGTCCCCAAATGATGTGGACATCCTACAGAAGGGCCTCACTGAGACAGATGCTTGGTGTCAGAGCCATGGCATAAAGCTCAATGCCAAAAAGTGCATTGTTATCCCTTTTGGTAAAAACTCTGTACCCGTGAACTACCACATAGGCAGCAGTCTACTTAACACTGAATGTATGATAAGAGACCTTGGGACCCAGGTGGACAGAAGTCTCTCCTTTGATAATTACATCGCCACGGTAATCAGGAAGTCCTTCTACGTGGCACACCTAATTACAAAAGGGTTCTCATCCAGGGAAAAAGAGGTCATTGTTCCCCTATACTCGACACTCATTAGACCCATTATAGAGTACAACGCCCCTTTTGGGATGTACTTCACAAGACATCTGCAGCAGTTGGAAAGGCCATAGAAGTACCTCACAAAGAGGATTACTGGCCTCAAACAAATGCCCTACACTGATCGTCTCGAAAAACTCCAGCTTTGCTCCGTAGCATATCGCCTACTCCAAGGTGATCTCTGCCTAACATATAAAGCTATGTTAAACCCAGAGCTGTTGGACATGCTACACCTAAAGAAATCCCAATCCCTCTGAGCTACACTCTCTAGGGACCTAAACCTTGTCACCACAATAAACAGGACATGCTGGAGGGATAAATTCCTGTCCCAGAGACTTCCCATACTCTGGAAAAAGCTACCTATCTATGTCAAGCAAAGTTCCTCATTAGCATTCTTCAAGAAAAATCTTGATGAGTGGATGGGAAATAGGAAATACACCCCGGGGTCACTTCTGTGGCTCTGCTCAACAGTGGCACAGGAAAATAACTTTCTTGGATGGCGTAAACCAGGGAACCTTGTTGGCTAGGCTGACTTAGGCCCTTGGGCCAATAGCCTAGCACCTACTTATGAACCTATGTGTCCTGAAAGACAACAGAATGGGAACACGTCAGGATCACATACATGGAAGTGCACTATGTAGAGATACAGCAAGGACAGAATGGCTGCAGTAGCCACTGCTTGCTCAGACATGTGTGGATACAACTAAGATACTAGCAATAGTCAGCTATTCCCATGTGTGCCATGAGAGATACTGCTATATGATCATACACCCAACACTGGAGTTTATTGTAGTGTGTTCTCTAGAGGCATCCCCTGATAATATGTCTAAGCAACAGTGCCAAACAAATAGCAGTGTGCTATTACAATCACTATAAAGGGTACAGTCCCAAGAGACCAGTGTGCCACATTGACAAAAAGCATTCCACCCTTGATGTATTGTACATCCTCTGGAGGTGCACTAAATCTGGATATCAATGACATGTCATTATCATGGTTCTAAGAAAGACTTAATGCTATAACCCCTATTCCCTGTAAGTATATTCACACATCTGCATCCTGATGTAAACAAGATGGTTACATACCTGATAGAGTGCAGTACTCCTTGCTGATATGTGCTGATAGTTAATACTTTACATACATGTGGTCTTGTGAGGAAAGTCTCATACAGAATGGTTCCCCATAGCCAGCTGTTTGACTTTTTAACATGTTTTTCATCAGCAGGTGATTACCTCTTAACCAATCTGTGGTTTTGAAATGCTAATTGTAGGTAACACAGCTTATTTGCAAGTATCATCAGCCAATGACATGCAACCATTGTACAAGATATAAGGCCTCCATGTAGATTACAAGCCCTTTCTGTTATGCTGTGCTGGACATTACTGTGGTTAGGAGACTACTTCATCACAGAGGGTAGGTCTGTAGAAGCTACTGTTACATACAGATGTGTGTTGTACAGGCTGCAGCTGCTGCTGCAGGTAATAGGCCTAAGCAGAGAGTATGAACACTTTGTAGGACAGCATGCTGCAGGAGTAACTGTGGCAACTGTGGCGGCCTTGTAATAGAGGCTGATCCAGAGTGAGGGTAGCCATTCCACTCCAATTAAGGTATGTGTTTAAGGTAAGTATGTTAGGCAATGGTATTATTAACAGAGTACTAGGCTACGTGTTTATTCTGTTCTTGAGCAACATAGGGAATAAATATAACATTATGTATACCATTTGGGCAACTGTCAGGCCATGTGTTACAGTCTGTTACTCATCTGGAACTTGTATGCTGGCAGTCCATGTTACAAGCAGGGGCTTCATATGTGTATGCTAGTTGTGCAGCCGTGCAAATCTGCACTGTGAGTTGAAAGGATTGTGTACTGCACTCCGATAGAAGTGGGCCTCATTTGCATTACCTAAGTTAAAATCCTCTGTGAATGCATATTAATGCATGATGTGACACTTTATGCACTTTTAGTTTTGCTATAGGGATATGTGAACTGTGTTCCCATCTGCAGGCCTGTAACTTCCATCAGTGACAAGCAAACATTTCATTTGTAATGCATTGTGAGGGTAAAGAGTGCATGACTCAGTGATTAATTAGTGGCTTCACAATAATGTTATTTAAATGGTACACACCACTGGATTTGAACCCAGGACTGTGTCTGGCAAAATGTACTGCTTGCAAGACATTTAACAGACTGCACTACTGAGTCACTGTTAGAGCTGCTGTATTTGCAAGATATAAGTACACACATACAGGTGTGACATACTTTTTGTACAGCCATCATTATGTGCATGACTTTATATGGATATATTTCTACACCAAGGTCCTTGTTGTACATGTATTTTGCCAGTTAATCCTTAGCAGGTGTACTTGTAAATGCTGATAAAAGGAGACATTTACCTGCTATTAGAGATCTCACTTACATCAATTATTGTGTGCATTGCATTCTAGTACTGCACTCTGCACCAGACTGCAAGGTGTAATCCCAATTATTGTATTACTCTGTAAGCAGGTTTGCATGACATGGCATGATGTGCAGCTCCACTGCAATACGCTTAATGACTGTAACCTGCAATTACTATGCTTTGCTTAAACCACCTGTTTTAATTAACAGCTGTGTGGCATGGCAGGTTTATGCAGCACTCTCTACGTGTGATGGTCGTGGGTTCAAAGTAAGGGACAGGCATTTATTTTGTACATATTTATTATTTAAAACACATATATCAATATATATCCATTTAGCTGAGCTTAGCAAAGCTGAGTGATGCATTGCATCATGCAGCTTCATGGTAAAAAAATATAAAGAAAAGAAAAATGGGGAGATAGAAAAGTGGTGAAATGGGGTGCAAGGAGGGGGAAAACATAATGAAGGGCAGGTAGGTATGTGCTTGAAAGGTGTAGGAAAGAGCCATAGCTATCCATTTCTTGTACAACAACTGTGCACTTTGACGGAATTTGTAGATGACACATAATTGGGTTAAGCCAGTTGGACCAAATTATGTGTCCAGTGGACACATGTGCAAAATGGAGAGCTATGTATGGGACACATTTTTTATTTTTTTTTAGGACAGGTGCCCTTTTTTTTTTTTTAAGGTGGAAGTGGTATGTTGTGGGAGGGACATAGGTACATCTGGGGGAGGTAAGTTGGGTAGGTGAGGAAGCTTTTGCAGCTAGACAAGACAGACAAGACAACAGACAGGAGTGGTGTGTGACATAAGAGGGGGTAAACACCTTGGATAGGGAGGGTGTTGTGGAATCTCAGTCCAATGTTCCTCCACAAGGTAGCAGTGTGACTCACATCCCCACCCATGAGACTGTTTTCACTGCTCCAACACTGAGGTGAGCCTGCCCCCACCTGGGTGCCAGCATGCTCTCCATCTAGCGTAGAAATCATTTAAACCCACTGAAGATGATCCTGCACATCAAACCTAGCAGTTCATCACAGATGACAACTCCCCCCTCCACCATCTCTCCCAGAGGAGGAACTCAGCTCCATCCAGCGGAGCAGTAAGACTCAAAGCCACAGGTAGTGCAGGGGCAGCAGAGGGGGCACCACCAGGCTGGGTTTCAGACATGCTGAGACCCAGTGCCATAGCCAGAGGAGGCAAGGTAGGTGGATCACAAGGAACCAGCCGACCTTGATGCGCTGCAGTAAAGTAGTTATAACAATAAGTTAAAATTACTATTAACCAAACCAATGTTAGTATTAACAGAATGGAACATAATAATATTTATTAATCCAAATACATATTAAGCTATATTATGTGTAACAGAACATTAAGTAACATAACAGTAAGTATGTTAACAGCAAACCAGTATGAATTACAGTATGAATTAAACCATAAGGCCAGTAAAACAGCTAGTGTAACAAAATATCTTAATATTAAACCATAATAATAAATAACTATAATAAATTAAAGAAGATAAGGGGTGGGGAGAGAGAGAGAAGAACATACCATTAGTTACCTTGCAGTAATATTACTACAGAGAGTACAACTGCAAACTTCTACAGGTGTGCAGAGTCAGTTGTGAGTACAGTGACTTCAATTCTTCTATAGCTGATGTAGCACATACATATCTCTCAAGCTGTTAGCATGGGATAGTATGGGCCAAGCACTAACAAATGCAGGTACACAACTACACAGAACAGTTTCACATAATGTGGACTTACATAAATACCAAGGTGTTATGTAAATGCATTTGAAAATATATAGCATTCCAGGTAATCATTTATGTGGTAATCATGGAACAGACAGATTAGGCAGTTGTAATAACATCACGAAAAATCATGACAGCTGAGAGCCATGTTTGTGTACATTAAGTAAACTAGGCAGGTGTCATGTCTTAGTTGGTGGGCATGGGTGTAGAACCCAGTAGCTGTGACTGCAGGGGACATCTGCAAATAATGTAACAATCGACTGCAGCAACTTATAAAAGACATGCAATGATTATCGCACTACTGCAAATATTAAAGACAGATTTATTTAGGAACCCACAATGCTGCTTAACACTTTATTGGTATTGCTGGTAATTCTCTGTGAAATCTACACATGCTATCTGCTCATAAAGTGGGCTACCTCAGCCATATATCTTTTGTTCTTGGAGTGGAAGAAAATTAGAACATTGTGTGACTGCAACTGGCCTGGAGACAACCTTGAACTATATTATTAGTTGAGAAAAACATTTTACACAACATTCCTTTTGCATTGTAGAGCTAGTACAGTTTTACACTTGACTGCAGTGACGTAGAACATACATGCAATGAATACAGCCATGCTGCAAATATTAAGACAAATTTATTTAGGTAACCACAATGCTGCTTAACACTTTATTGGTATTGCTGATTAATCTCTTGTTTATTGCAATACAGTTGTTATTGTTCATCTATTGCACTACAGTTCTAATTGCACATTTATTGCTCTACATTTTTTATTGCCCAGTTGTTGTACTAAAGTTTTTATTGTTTATTCTTTATTGCAGTACATTTTTTATTCTTTATTGCTTATAGTACTACAGGTAGTGTAATGTATCCATACTTACCACACTCATGATGTAAGCTGGCCAGGCGCCCAGCATGGGAATGAATATTGTAAGTCCTCTCAGCTGCAGCTGCTTGGAGAGAAGCATACCATTATGCATATTAGTTTTGCATACATTCAGCTTGCATTTTGGTAAACTGTGGAAAAAATACATATTTGTAGGGCATGCCTGTCCCTAGCTTCTTGGACCCAGGTATCCAATGTTCCCATCTTTCTCTGCTTCAAGTTGTCATAGTGGTAATGACACTGCTGACCAGTGTGGGGAATACCAGTAGTACTGGTAAGATCCCTGGCCAACTGATCCCAGGCCTCAGCCTTACACTCTGAGCCCTGGTAACTTGCCCTGGTTCATAATTCCGTATGAGGAGCCTAACAAAAACCTTGGACCCCTGCATACTCCAACTCTGCACTCAAAAGTGTGCACCCTCTCCAACATCACCTGGCATATCAGCAGATAAGAAGACTCCAACAAATGGTACAGAATTCCCACCTATTGGCCTTAATATAGGCTGTTTTGCCACCCTTACACGTCATTTAGCAACATTCAAAAAAGTGCCACGGTGCTTAGCATCACACAAACCAGCTAAATGAAGTTGAGCACTGCAAAAACCATCTCAGAACTGTGGTTTTTAGTGAAGCTTAGCAATGTGCAAACAGTATTAGACATTAACCATGTTTAAGCATTATTTAACACCACGCAGCTCTCCTGAATGTAAAAATATTGATTTTAATTTTAAAAAACATTTTATGTTGCATTCAACAAATGATATGTGTGCTAGGGACTTGAAACCAGGATCTACGGAACTTTAGACTGTCACCCTACCCATTCAGCTACATGGATAGTATATAAAGTAGTATAACTTCACATACACTATTAAGCAAATCCAGCACGCTGCACAAAGGGGCTTAAACAGGCATACACAAATGCAGAAATAAATAATTAATTATATCCACTTTCTATTTTTAGATGTCTGACAGGTATTTACTATGTACATGTAAGTGCAGCTTTGCAATGCTGTGCTCCACGCTGTGCTGCACGAACAGACACTATAAAAAAAAAAATAAAAACAGTTACATAATAATTACCTTTTGTTTCTATTTTTAGATGTCTGGCAGATGTCAGCTGTCTATGAATGAGCATGGCCTGGCATTGCTGTGCTCCATGCCATGCCATGCAATTGGCCATTAAAAACAATTAGAAGAAAAAAAAAACATGTTATACATTTAATTCACAAAATATTAATACACAGCACATTTCACCGGTAGCATGGAATATTACAGGGAGCCTCTCCATGTACATAACATTTGACCAGCCTCTACTCTTCTCCCTACACGGACTCAATATCCCTATTGCTATGCTCTCACTCAGCAGCGCGCCATTATTAATATGCATAGCGAGCTGCCAAGGGGGATCTGTGGGTACATGGGTACATTCTGTGTATGTTCTACACAGAGCCTACATGGAGTTTATTAAATCCTGGGCTGTGTCTTTTCAATGACAAACTCTACTTGATTTTTATTTCTATTTTTTTTTTTTAATTTTTATTTTTATGTTTTAAAATTAAAGATTTACTTTTGAAGTTTTTGACTGCTGTTAGTTCTTACTAAAGGCCAAAAGCTTAAGTGATTGCTGTGATTTTTGAAACCAACAAAAATGTGCATACTGCTGGCTACTGTTAAGCTGGGGTCACCTATTTTCCTTGCATCTCACATTTTGTTTTTGTAATTGTTGGTCCTGTGACTTGACTTTTGCTTGTACTCAGGGGTTCTGAACGTGAGGTGGATGTGCCAGAACCATTAGCGATCTTGTTTCTTTAGGTTTTTTTGCATTCGTATTTGGAAGATGTACATATAATAAGTTTGTATGTAGTGTGTCTTTGTCATTTTACTTCTTTGAGAATGTGGTCCACCATGTTTGTGTGACATTCGTGATCTAAAAACATAAGCATCTCTAGTTCTTCTGAGAAAACTTCATCTACTGATGTCAGTGTAGAAATACACATGGCCTGGCTCTTGTCATTGTTTTCTTTCATCGATGTAAAATTTCCCATGTAAATATGCATTTGAAAATGTAGGTTTTTGGTATATTCTTGATCGTAATGTATCTTTGTTCTTGTTGTAAATGATGGAAATTCATACAGTCCTGTGATCAGTAAACATCAAGTAGTTGGTAGAGGTATTCAAGTATTGCCTGACATTTCCGAGTTTTTTAATGTCAGAAAACAAGTTATCTATCTATCAAAGATATAAATAAAATGTGCTCCCAGTAGATAATGTTACAAAATTATCTGTTTCCCCATACATTAAGTGACACATTTGTAATTGTGGGTGCAAAAGCAGCCCCCACTGCCATATCACATGTCTGATGGTAGTACTTGTTATTAAGGCTAAAAAACTAGTTGTTCCAATGAGTTATATCAAGCAGTTCACAAATGACATCAACTTTTATAATATTTTCAAACTTGACACCTTATAAATAATCCACATATTCCTCATGTGGAATGGAAGCACTACATGCACTGGAATCCCAAGTGCTTGAAAACTACTGCCTGAAAGTTTGTGCAAGCAGCTGTAGGGAGACAGTGTGAGGGGGAGCTTAGGTTTAGTGAGCAGGAGGGCAGTTTTAGGCTTAGAGAACAATCAAGGAATTTAGGTTCAGGGAAGTGGGTAGATTTGTAAGTTTAGAGAGAAATCTGAGGGTTTAGGGTTAGGGAGGTGGAGTGGAAATTTAGGGTAAATGAGTGAGGAATAGGGTTAGGAACTGGATAGGAGTTTTATATAAAGGGTTAGAGATTAGGATAGGATAAGGCTATACAGTTGTATAGGGTAAAGTGTGAGGAAGGCTATGTATAAGAGGGAGATCAGGATAGGGAGAGTTTGAGCACTTACTTTTTCGAGCAACAGGCAGCAAGCAGGTGTGTCAATGAGCAACTAGCACGTGAGTACCTGTAGCAGACCATGGAATAATTATACACAAATGACTAATACTGAGTGTAGCAAAGCAGTAGTTTTCATCAAAACTCACATTTCTAAGTATTTCAAGTAGATGACAGGAGTCGCTCAAGTATGATTGACTTCAGTTGTTAAGCAACTAGTCTCATTAATGTGCACCTTTCTGAAGAAGTCTTTTAAAAAAAGGTAAAAGTTCTAAAAATATTTGTGGCTGCAGTGGTTCCCTAAGAGAGTGTATGGTATTCAGGGTATATAACCAAAGGTTATATTTTGCTGTCTTTAGTAGTAATTATTGGCCTAAATGCAGGGTGACTGGTATACTTGTGAAACTTTGGTATACCAGAGAAACTTAGTAGCACTGGATTTTCTACTACCAAAAAAATCAAATAAATCCATGGAAATTCTGTTTGTGTATAACAAGGTGAACAAATCAGAGACAATTTGTTTACAAGCATTATTGATGCCGTACACCTCTCCATAGAAAACATGGTAGTTTAGTAGTGTGCGTCAGTGGAAGTAATATACCCACTTGTGTACCTAAGGACCAGACCCTTACTTTTATCTGCTTTTTATTACTCTTAATTTTTTGTTTTGATGTATTTCCCTAAGAGCTGTTTTTGTCCTCTTTTAGAAGGTAATACTTAATTTTTTGGAAATTTTTAACAGATGCATAACTTCTTGTTCACAAGTTTTATCAAAAGACGTGGATGAGTTGAAGGGAGGATTAAAAGTGCTTTAAAATCTTTCCACTGTGATTAATAACAGATAATTCTTTCATGATGCAGTTTAAATTCTGCTTCCTGCAATATAGTTTTAGTTCAGTAAGAGTCTTCTTTAACTTGGCCCATATGTGAGAATAAAGGTAGGTCATAATGCTTAATTTGTGTATTTCAAACACAAATTTCTTTGTAAGGTTATCACAGTTTTTTGCATTGGCCAACTTCAGCGTTCCTAGCTGTGGTAAAAGTAAATCATATCTGATGTTTTGTTGTTGTGAAATCCATTCATATTGTTGTCAGAATTGTATTCAACATTATTCCCATTGTTATTGTATCTGTAGCTTTCAGCAGGGATTGTAGAACGAGATAAAGGCATATTGTTTTGCAAGTGTCTGATATTTCAGTATTAAATGCATAGATTCCACTATTGTCATTTAAGTATTTTTTGCCAGAATTCTGAATAATGTCTAGTGTTTCACCATTTCAGTTGTTTTGAGCTGTTTCTGTCTCAGTGTTTGCCAATTTGGCCGCTTATTCACACGTTTTGTTTTGTGTCAGTCTTTCGGCTCTTCTTTAGTCTGTGTTTCTTTTACTTTTTTTTTTTTTTTTGTCATAATCCAAAAAATACATCCCACTCAGACAATTTACATCTTAGAATCACAACTAACTATTTACACAAAAATCAGACTCCCTTTTCTCTGCCTATGTAGCAATACTTAATACAAAAAGAATGTAACTTCAGTCAATTCATAATAAACTTCAGAAATTATGTAGCAACCAACTGATTTTGTGCATGTGACCTGCCACACTGAGCAAATGACACCAAACTTAGTAGCTAAAAGTGATTAATACGCCCCAATTTTATATAACTTTCTCACTACACTGCTTTTTATTTATTGCTTGATTGACCGATTTATAAAAAATGATACATCTCATTGTATTTTTCCAAAGAAGCAACAATTTTCTCCCCAAATCTTTTCATCCTTTCTTTTCCGTCCATATATTATTCCTCATATACACCTTAATTTACTTAGCTAGCATTCTAACTTCAAGATTGCCGACAGCAACTAAGCTATTTCTTACCTTCCCAGCTAATTCTCCATTAATCCTTTATGTATATTTGCATTTATAGATCTCCAAACACACAGAATCACTAATAAAAACTAAATGTCCAGGAACCCGTACCCCGTAACCCGTAAAAGTACTTTCAACCCTCCCTTGCACCCACAAATTAGGAACCTTGAAATTATGTTAGAAAAAGAAATCAGACAGATACATGAACAAAAGGTCTATGATTTCAATCTTTCTAAACAAGAAAATGAGGTACTAAAAGAGCTTAAAACAAATAATGAAATAAGAATTATGAAGCCTGACAAGGGAGGGGGGGGCAGTATTTATGGATTATATTATATATGAAGGAAAAATGAACTGCATGCTAAGGGACACTACTAGATACAAAACAGTCTCCTTGAATGAAATGAATGTGGCATATTCTAAGATAGATAATCAACTTAATGATATGCTTTTCGAGGGGACAATAGATAGGAAAACTTATGAATATTTGTATGTGGCCAAACCAAAAACTCCCATCATTTTCGGTATACCAAAAACCCACAAAAATATTGAAGACCCACCGCTGAGACCTATTGTCTCAGCAGATGGGTCTAAAACACTTCCGTTAGCGAAATTTGTGGATAACAAAATAAAACATATATGTGCTGAAAACCCATATATATTGAAGGACTCTTGGGATCTGTTGAGAAGTATAACAACTGAATTGGTGAACGACAATTTAACTTTTATTACCATAGATGTGATAGACCTTTTCACATGTATACCGCATAGTGAAGGTCTGTTAATGTTCGAAGACATAATTTACAGAGATAAAAAATTAACTCATTTTGATAAATGTGTTATAATGAATTTAACGGAAATGGTGTTAAAATACAATTTCCTTATGTTTAATGGCGAATATTACCAACAAGCGCAGGGCATATCTATGGGAGCAGCATGTGCACCAACATATGCCAATATTGTCCTAGCCAAATGGGAAGAGGACTTTATATTAAACTCAAAATACAAAAATGATTGGTTGTTGTATAGACGTTTCTTAGACGACATAGTTATTTTTTGGACTGGTGATATGGAAAAGTTTGAAGAATTCTTTGAATATATAAATAATACTACAAGTTTTTTAAGGTTTACATATACTTCATCTAAAGACAGACTGGAATATCTAGATGTAGAAATATATAAAACGGCAAAAGACTTTGAAACTAAAATTTATAGGAAGGAAACATTTTGTAATTCTTTTCTCCATTTTACTAGTGCGCACCCCTCACATTGTAAAAAGAATATAGTCAAGGGACAATTTGTGAGGGGTAGTCGCATGACTAGTTCAAATGATGATTTTATTATAGAATGTGAATTCCTTGAAAAAATGTTCGAAGAAAAGGGATACCCTATACCATTTATTAAAATGATAAGAACTGAAGTAGAAAAGGGTAGAAACAATAAATTTCAACCAATAAAGGGAAAGAAAATTGAAAATTATGTAAGTAGCATATCATCCAGTCTAGAAGAAAACAAAAATAACTATGAACATGCCTTCGTGTTGGAATACAACATGGCCAACATTAAAATTGGTGAAGTATTTAGGAAAGAATGGGAAAAATTTTTCCATGTTTATGGACATGGAAAATAGTTACAATACTACCCCAAAATTAGTGTATAAAAATGCAAAGAATATGAAAAGAATTTTAGAATCCCATTCAAAAAACAATGGTTGTGAACATACAGGAGGCACAATAAATAGACAGAAAAGGATGGGTAGTTTTAAATGTGGCCACTGCAACCAATGTGAATTTATATTGAATATAAATGAGATATATATTGTTAGTAGAGACATAACTATAACAAATACAGTATACTATAGTTGTGAGACTAAAGGAGTTATATATTTGGCCCATTGTAAAAAATGCAGTTCATTTTATATAGGGAAAACAGAACGAGCTCTGAGGAGGAGAATATATGAACATAATTATGATATTTTGAAATGTAAAGAAACAAATGCATTATATAGGCATACTAAAGAATGCTTAGAAGGAAAATTTGTTTTTTTTGTGTTAGAACAGGTTAAAAAAGAATCAAGGGGAGGTTTATGGGAAGAATGGCTAGCTTACAAAGAATTATGGTGGCAAATTAAATTAGATGCCACAAGGAAACCTGGATTAAATGACCATATATCTTTAACCCCTGTGTTAAAATTAAGAGCTGCAGAAATCTAGTTTAGTGGTATACAACATATATCCAATAGATGGCAGCATTACTATACAAAAAGTGGAAAAGGTTGAAAGGGATGGAAATAAAATAACATCATAAATTATTTAACATTTTATTAAATATTTATTAAATGATTTTTAAACTTTTTTAATATTTTAATAAAACAAGTTTTTTAGACAATGATAAGTTTTAAAGTATATTTATTTGTAACACCACACAGAGGGAATATTTAAATAAACATTGCACTGTCAGGGTATATATAGTAAGTTTAGTTTAATACTGATGAGGTAGGATGAATTTTGATTTGCTTAATTGAGATGCACTTTGTTGGATTGGTTAAATTCAAATGTTCATGCATATTTAAAGTGCTAATTGATTCACTTGAATGTAATCTGATGAAGTCCTGGTCTGTGTAGGACGAAAACACAGTTGTATTAAGGAGCGTTTATTCGTTGGGTGTTCCACAAGTTCTAATAAATTTCAGCATATTTGCATTTATATTAAGACAAATTGAACTCTGAATATGCATTCTTTTCCCTGCTGTTCTAAGACTATAACAATAGACAATTTTTCTACTGCAACTGTCTTTATGTAACTAATATTTATGCTCTATGTATGAAAAACACTTCTTGTAACTGTTTTACACTAATGTCATGTGTATACTTAAGCTCTGTTTCTTTAACATTTCTACCCCCTTTCCTATGTAATCTCACCTGTTTTTCATCTAATGTCAAATGTACTACAGTACTGCTACATAAAACACTTAAATATCTTAAGTTTCATCTCTCTTGATAAAAATGATTTATTACTCCTGTTCTAGAGTACATTCTGATTTTCCTCATTAATTTTTGTTGTGGATTGTATTCCTACTTCTGTGTCTATTTGGAACTCATTTGTTTAACTGTGTATGTATGTATAGATATAGATAGCTATAGCTATAGCTATAGCTATAGATATAGATATAGATATAGATATAGATATAGATATAGATATAGATATAGATATAGATATAGATATAGGGGTCCTTATCAGATAATCAAAATTTCACTTACCTAAAACCCACTTAATCAAGAGGAAAACACAGAACATTAAATTAAATAAACATTCTCATCACCGGATTTCTACACAGGGAATGGAGGCAGTTGACCAACGTGAGGAAATTTGTCCTTTTCCCCACAGCAGTGCAATCTCGGAGTTGGTATATTTAGTTAGGGGGGTGTGGGGGTGCAGCCCCACAACCTAGGTGGGTTTGACATACTGTGGCATGTTTATTGGTTGAATGGTAGCCAACTGCCTCCAGTCACTGTGTAGAAATCTGGTGATGTTCACTTATTTAAACATTTGGTGTTTTTGTCTCAATTAAGTGGGCTTTGGGTAAATGTAATTTTGATTATATGAAGTAGAGCCATATATAGATAGAGAGAGAGATAGAGATAGAGATATAGATGTGTGTGCTTCTATATTTCTTCTTGCAGCATATTTCTCAAGGCCTCTGCTTAAAAGGAGCAATAGCCCAGTCAGACTTTCCTGGTAAATAAATGCATATAAATAAATATATGTTTCAACATAAATCTTTGTCACAATTTTTATTGATGCATCTATAAGTCAGTTGCAATACAGACCTAAAGAATGTGGTTTGAAGAGGTTCCAGTATTTCAGACTAGAAGGAAGTGCATTCATTATTCAAAGATAGAATAGTGTGTGGTATAAATATTAAGATGAAAAGTAAACTTTTAACTGAAACAATTAAGTCTTGATAGAAATGATACAATATACAGATCAGCATAATTAATGAGTATTCAGATGAGAGCACTAGCAGAGAAATGTAAACTATATAAAACAACACTGGGACAAAAGTGAGCTAAAATAAAGCAAAAAATAGCATTTAGGTAGGTATAATACATAAAGTAGAATATTGCAGAAAGCCAAATCATGATGGAGCAGTTGAAAATAAAATGGATTCAGCTGAAAAAATGACAAGTTGCCTTTGGTGTAGTTGCAGGCATAAGGTCAAGGTTATTTTGAAAAATAAAACAATACAGATATATGGTTTATGGAATCCATTTTTGAGAATATGTATATAAAAATATAGCGTCAGAGAAAGGATTTAAATCTATAACAGCAGAGAAATGTTTTGCAAGAAAATGATGCAAATAGAAGTTCTAGCTTTTCAGTCCCTAACTTGGAAGGAGAGAAGACATTATTTGTGAATGCCATAGATGTGCATGCAATGAATACATTGACTTCAGGACTGAAGTTTGCCAGAAAAGGAACTACTGAACTGAGATCTGATATATTAATGGCTAAAATATCATTTGGGTAGGAAAGGCACATAGGAGAGCTCAAAAACTGCAGTACTGACTTATTCAAGCCATAAACTAATGCCAGCAGGTTAAAAAGAGTTATATTGTATTTACAAAAATGAAGTGCACAGTTCTTTATTTTATTTTAAATTGTCTCACAACAACAACTCAGTATTCTAGAACAATAGATTTGGAACAATTGTGCATAACTGAACATACAAACAGTGTTCATATATAGTATTGGAGTTCTAGGGGGACACTATACAGGAAGCATAGGAGGAACAAAGCCATATGGTTAATTAATACTTCAAAGGCTAAATTTGTAGAAAAATGGCTTCTCAGATAAAGGACCACCGCAAAGCCTTCTATAGTTATGCCCATAACCTCAGAGGAAATACACAACAATGCGCAGAACTTATTGTAAATGGCACCACTCACACTGAACCAGAGGCCATTGCCAACCTTCTGACTGACAGATTTAGCCATCAGTAAGAACTATTTATATGTGCACCCCAAACAGATGCCAGCCTGGCTAACAACAGGAAAAATAATGCTCCTACTTAAGAGTGAACCTGCAAGCTGCCCTAAAAACTATAGACCAATAACTTGCCATCCAATGACATATAAACTATACACCGGAATTGATGCTGACAGAGTTTATAGTTATTTAGAAGAAAACCCAATTACGGCAATAAAACAAAAGGGTAATAAAAGAAAGTCATATGGAACAAAGGATCACTTGTTGTTAAATAAAGTCATAGTGGAGAACTATAAAAAGGGGAAGATTCTAAGTATGGCATGGATAGATTACAAAAAAGTATTTGACAGTATCCCACATTCATGGATAAAAGAGTGCTTAAAATGTATAAGATACACCTTGCATTGATAAACTACATCACAGCGACCATGAAACAGTGGCAAACCATTCTGCAGTTAAGCCATGATAAAGGACAAATTATTATTCCAGGGATAAAACTTCAAAGGGGGATATTCCAGAGTGACTCTGGCACTGCTGCTGTTTTGGCTTGCCCTTAATCCATTAAGCTGTCTCCTTAACAGATTAAGTCATGCTATAATTTGGCTCCCAGAAAGCAACAAAGTGTAAAGACTTCCCATCCTCTCTTTCTAGATGATTTAAAACTGTATAGCACATCAGTTGAGGAACTGAAAGTACAACTGCAAGTAGTCAAAACTTTTTCAGATGATATAAGAATGTCATTTGGTCTTGATAAATGTGCAAAATCAGCCTTTAAAGCAGGAACACTGCAGTACCAAGAAAACATCAGTTTTGGGCAAGAATGTGAAGCAAAAGAACTGGAGCAAGATGGAGTGTATAAATATTTTGGGAATCGATGTTGGAGCAACAATAAAACATGAACAAATGCAAATAAAACTCAGTAAAGAATATTTTAGAAGACTTGAGTTAATCCTGAAAACAGTGTTTACATCTAGGAAAAAAGTTCAAGGTATAAACCAACTGTCCTAACTTACAGTTTTGGAGTGATTGACTGGCCCCATAAGGTGTTGGATAGATTAGACAGAAAAACAAAAAGGATGCTTCATGCTCCTCAAATATTTATAAAAATCAGGGCATATCAAGATTATATATCCCCCGTTCCAAAGAAGGTATGGGCCTCATTGAAATTGATTACATGCAATCATGGGACTGCATACGTATTTGCTAACCTCACAAGACCCAAACATATTGAAAGTTTTGAAACATGAGGTGAATAAATCTAAGATGATGTCCCTGCTTAGTCTAGCAGAAATATATCAGCATCAAGAGGGAATGGAAATCAAACCAGAAGTAGATAAAAATTAGGCAACAACTGAATGTGCCAAAAAACAAAAGAAAGAATATAAGGTGAAGGATCAGATCAGAAGGCAAGAAATGTGGAAAATGCATAAATATAGTTGCAAGTATAAAAAGCTCCTGGAACTATCTCATGTTGATCAGGATCAAATGCTGGAATGGTCAAAGAGAGGCGAATTCAAACCAAAAGAAGAAAGGTTATTATTGGCGGCCAAAGATAGTGGACTACGTACACGTTGGTTTACAAAGTCCATTGAACATGTGGGAGAAACAGGCAAATGTAGGTTTTGTAAAACAGAATTCGAAACAGTTGTACACCTTGTTGCTAGTTGTGACATACTAATGGCAGAAGGACTGTATACTGAAAGGCATACTAATGTAGCAAGATTGTTGCATTGGGGATTGTGCAAACATTATAATACTGAAGTTGTTAAAAAACACTGGAAACATGAGCCACAAGACATCAAAGAAAATAATATAAAAAGTACAATAACACACCTTCCAGGGCAAACGTAGTACTGCTTAATTAGTAAAGATTTCTTTTACATCAAAGAAAATGATGAAGTTTATATCACATGGGATCATCCATTACCAACAGTTCAAAAACTAGATGCAAGAAAAACAGATATAGTAGTCCATGAATAGAAGACAAAAGTAACACTGATTATTGAAATCTCTACACTGACTGACTACAGTGTCTTACGTACAGAGAGACACAAAGTCATAAAGTACCAGGGTTTGCAGACAGAAATGAGGGCAATGTGGAAGAATGATAACCAGACAGTTCCAGTAGTAGTAGGAGCAACGGGTCTTATAAAAAAGAATTTACAGTCGTATTTAGATATTTTACTGATACATGTAACTCTATACAAATTGCAGGAGTCATTACTGGGCACATTGCGGGTGCTATGAAGAGCACTGCTGGCTAACATCAAAGATTGAAACAATACTAATTTCATGAACTTTAATCATACCTTAAATTATGAATGGGGTCCATTCATGTCATGGTATTAGAACCCCAAAAGACTTGGAGAAATTAAAAAAAATGAGAAACCAGAGGCTATTGCCAACCTTTTGACTTGAGAGGTTCAGCTCAAATTTCTCCCCCCCTCCCCACTCTCCCCCTGATAGTCCAAAGGAAATACCACATAACACAATCCCTCCAACCATTACTAGAAAACAGATCATTAATGCAATTTCCAAGGCCAGAATCACTGTCTCAGTGGACCCCGATTACTTCCCGGAATGTTTAATAAATATCACGCAGCATGACCTCTTTGACCCACTTAAATCACCTTTCAACTGGAGCCTTCAGTCAGGTTTTGTACCCAAGGAATGGAAGATGGCTACAGTCATTCCCTGCACAAAGGAGGTCCAACTACTGATCTACAGACCCAAAAGTCTTATCAGCCTCAAATGTACGGCCATGGAAAGAATCATCATGGATATGATAAATGAGGATATAAGTAACCTGCAAATAGTGGACCCATCACGGTTGGGCTTTGTTAAAGGAAGGTCATGCCTACTAAATCTAGTGGACTTTTTTGAGAGGGTCACCAAACCACTGGATGAAGGTAAGATTGCACACAGCTTACCTCAACCTGGTTAAGGTTTTTGATACAATACCCCACTCACACATTATAGATAAGCTCACTAATTTAGTTACAAACACTTTTATCACCTACTGGATAGCCAACTGGCTAACTGATAGGACTCAGGAGGTCAAAACAGGTGAGGCCACCTCCACCAAGAGGCCAGTCACTAGCAGTGTCCCACAGGGTTTGGTATTGTGCCCACTCCTTTTTGGCATCTATTTCACTAAAACGGAAACAAATGCTGAAGGTTTATGGCTGACTAAGTTTGCAGATGATTGCAAGCTGGGGTTATCATCAACTCCCCTGCAGACACTGGCATTCTTCAAGAAGGTCTATCCCCAACTAACAAATATTGCCAAAGCCATGGTCTTAAACTTGGTACTAATTGTACCCTTTGGGAAATCAACCATTCCAGCTAATTACCATGCTGGTAATACACCCCTAAGAGTGGACCAAGTGCTCAGGGATCGGGGTATGCACTTAAACAGTAGCCTTAACTTCGACCACCATGTGGCCACAGTGGTGAGGAAGTCCTTTTATGTTGTGCAACTTATAAGTAACAGCAAGGCATCTAGGTTCATAGAGGTCATTATCCCACTGTACACCACCCTTATCAGACCAGTCACAGGGTACAATGCTCCCTTTAGTATGTACCTGACTAGGCACATGCAGCAATTAGAATGACTTCAAAGGTTCCTTACAAAAAAGAATACAAAGCATAACAAACCTGCCTTATGAAGAGCAGTTTAAAGCCTTTCCCACTACTCAGTCTTCTATAGATTGTGGAGGGGTGATCTATGCCTGGCTTACAAGACATGCACAAACCCCACACTTATGAATGGCCTACATATTGGTAAGTCAAAGAGTACCAGAAATATGAGATCTAGGGACCTGAATTTTGTCTGTGACTTTAATAGAACATTCTGGAGAGCAGATATTTATTCCAGAGACTGCCTCTCTTATGGAGCAGGCTTCTCATCCATGTGAATCTGAGTTTGTCTATTACCCAGTATAAGCACAACCTAGATAAGTGGATGGGGAGTAGGAAATTTACGCCAAGCCTGGCACCCATGTCCCTTATTGACAGAGGTAACTTATAAATTCCTGGCCTTCAATGTCCTATTTGGATGCAGGACATCATTATTCTTTCAGGAAAATGTGAGTAGACTTAGAAACCCCCCCCCCAGGTTGTTAGCCTAGTAAGTCTATGAATCTATGAATAATCCTGCTTAACCATCTGCAAAGACTGAGACATGCATGAGAGAATACCTGAAGTATATTTCTGAACTGTGAAGTTTATAAAAAGAGCATGAGATTATATATTCTGGCCAGGCATATCTAACTGGATCAAGGTGATGGCAAATAAAATGCCATATGTGTAAATAACATAAAAGAAATGCTCATTCTATTTGAGATTACAGAAAGGACATGGAACAAAATTATTATTGATTTTTTTAGTTTAAAAACAGTTATCTGATTTGTATGGATCACTGTTCAAATTATCTGGAAGTGGTTACAGTGACAGATACTTCATCCACATTCGTTAGTCTGTTGCTCATCTAAGTATTCTCTAGACATGGAATTTCAGATATCTTTATCTCAGCCAATAGTCCTCAGTTTTGACTAAATAATTTCATAAATTTGCACAAGAATGGGAATTCAGACATGTTAATACCAATATGAATTATCCACAATCCACTGGTCAAGTAGAGTTTTCCAAGCAGTAAAGGTCATTATGAAAAGGTATGCTGCTGCTACTGCAAAGCAAGCCTATTGATCATCATTGCAAAAATACAGAAACACCCTACTACAGCCTGTTGAGCAATCATCTTTGCAGTTACTGATGAGGAGAAGACAAGATGAAATTTCCTCTCTTTCCATTGTTGCTGTAGCCTGAGTTTACATTAAGTGTATAAAAACCTTAGTGGATTTGATTGTTGCAGTTAATGGTCTTCTGATCAAAACACTGTAATATGTACTAAGATGTATCAACCAAATGTGATTATAACTACCATACAGGTTAGGTTATTCAAAACTCCAAGAAGATGACATGATTCAACATGCTATGATAGCAAAGACCTAAATTACAACAAGTGGGCTGGATTCATTAGGAATTACACTAAGTGATGCGATTGTGTTGGTGACGCACTGCTATTTGATATTCATTAAGTGGCTCTACATGTTGCATAGAGCTGTAAAACAAAGGGGAAATGGCAGAATATGCTAGTGACAACATAAAGAGCTGAAGAACATGCTAATTAACCAATCCAACATTGCAAAGCAATTCAGGAAGATATAAAGCAATCATGTACACTCAATGTAACCATTTGCCCTAAACTTCAAAATTCTTTGGAATACAGGCATGATTACATTTAGATAAAAAGCTACTGCTGCTATCGTTATGCTGTGCGTGCAGCAGGGTTTAAATCAAGATGGTGCTGCTGCTGCCAGATTTTGGGCAAGAAGAAGAGGAAGGGGGTTTAGTCCCTATTTAACTTATAATGAACTGCATGACAGAAATTGCTGAGCGATACAGGGTGGACAGGGAAACACTGAAAGAAATATGCAATCTCTGCTGCCTCCACCTTAGGCCCCAAGGAAATTGTGGAGAACCCATTCCAGTAGAAATAGCAGTATGTGTAGCATTACATATACTAGCTACCGGAACTTCCCAGAGATCTGCAGGGGATATATTAGAGGATGTTACAGGCATCAATCTCGATAATATTACATCAGTTTTTAAATACAATGCTACAACATGCAAGGGATTACATCTATTTCCCATGCACCCCAGATTACCCCCACTTGTAAAAATGTTTCTTACCCAAAAAAGACCTGCTGCCTGACAACAACTATCTACTTGTTTCATGGGGAAAACATTTATTTATTTATTTATTTAACATTTGTTAACTGGGAAAGTCCGACTTGGAATGAGCCAATTTTCACTAAATATTTTTTTTATTATTTCAAATAAGATGTCTTAAACATTACATGAAATAAAGATAAATAACATATTTACAATTCTAAAACATTACTAACTTCAAACTATTATATAACTATTTACATTGGTGTCTATCAAATAACATTGAAATTCTATATAATATAGTTAGAAACATAAGATGATATATCTTCTTCAATCTTTTCGAGTATTTCCAGTACTTTCATACAAGAGTAATAGTAAGACGTAGATCTTTTAGTTCTGTTCTTCACTGTTAATATTTCCATGTGAGCAACTGTTGTTGTTAAAGTCTCAAATTCCTTGAACGTAGGCGAAGCCTCATTTTTCCAGTGTATAGTTATGATTTTAGTGAAATTGCCAATAGTGACCATAGGATTTTAGTGTCTTTTTTTGGTACACAGTTTGGAATAGGAGAGTTGAATAAAATTAAAGACTTTGTTAATTGAAAATTATCATTATAAACAGTCTGAAAAAATAGTTAATGGATTTCCAGTACATATTGAGACATATACATTCATAAAAACATGCTGCCAATCTGCTTTTATCTTGGTATGGCATCTCCAACATTGATCTTCAATAGAATACATTTTGGCTAACCTATGTGGTGTATAGAAACTTCTGTGTAGATATCTCCAAGTGAATAATTGCCAGTATTTTGATAATGTAGAAAATTTGGAAGATTTTAGAATATTACTTTTTTCTTCAACTGGAGGATGGTTGTTTATTAAAGTATAATAATCCCAGTATGATTTTTCATGATAGCTTTTTGTTTTTTTAACAATTTTATAGATATTAGACAAATAACCTTTACCCTGATAAGGCTGTTTTGTGATAAGAATAAGGTATTCAATGAGTTTTGGAGCTTCATGTCTAACTGAAGGTTGCATTTGTTCTATTTTATTTATAAGAAAATGCCTTAGATTTTGTAAAAATAGCCAATTGTCTTTATTTATATTATAATTATAAATTATCTGTTCCTTTGTTAGAATGTTCCCTTTCACTATAAGTTGATGCCAAAAGAGTAATGTTTCTTCTTTAAGTATATTTATTTTAGATATTTGGAATGTATCTAGAATATTTGGTGTAAAAGCTATAGGGAAAATAAGAAAAATCCAAGAATTAATATTTGGTATTTTGTTTATATATGTTTTGAACACTGAAAGTGTAGAGCTTACATAGTTTGATGGCAATTTTTTAATATTATTCCTTTTCCTTAAAAAATAATCTTTTAACATCCATATAAGGGGTGATGGTATTACTGTTAAGTTGTCTTGTATGTGATTATAATTGATTTCTATGTAAATCTGCTCATGGACTTGTTTCCATATAGGTGTGTATGAATTATTTAACCATAGTGTTATGTTTTTAATAACAGATGAGGTAATATATAAATCAATATCCAGTAAATTAATTCCACCATCTTCCCAATCTGGCAAATGTTTATTTAAGGCTATACGGGGTTTATTTGGAAACCATAGAAAATTTAAAATTAGTTTATTGTATCTTTGAATGATATATTTGGGAGGTAGCAATGAAAAATTTTGTATTAAGTATAATATTTTGGGAAATATGATTATTTTAATAAGATATAATCTGTCTGTTGTTGAAAAGATATATTTATTCCAGTAACCAATTGTTTGTTCTATTTTGTCTAGTACTTTATTATAGTTAAATATTAGAGAATCTGTTAATTCATTGAGTAGATTTATTCCCAAATATAATAATTTACTTTCTGTTACTATATATTTGGAAAATCTTTTGTTTATATTATTATTTTTTTTACAATTACAGGGCATAATTTTAGTTTTGTTTTCATTAAATTTTAAGCCTGAAATATTTTGAAATTTATTCATGGAGTTAAATAGAGCATTCAAAGACTCATTTGCATCTGAGAGAGTTAATAGTATGTCATCAGCAAAGAGTTGGATTTTAAGGTTTAACATTTTATTAATACAAATGCCCTTTATGTTATTGTTTGATCTGATTTGATTTGCAAAGGGTTCTATGAGTAATGCAAATAACAATGGTGATAAAGGGCAACCTTGTTCAGTTCCCTTTTTGATTGTTATAGGGCCTGATCTATATGATCCCAGTTTAACATATGCAGTAGATTTTTCATATAGTATTTGGATAAGATTATTAAAATTAGAAGGAAAGTTATATTCTTTTAAAACTAGTGAAAGAAAGTTCCAGTTAACCGAATCAAAAGCTTTATTAATATCTAATGAGATTACATTTAAATCTAGGACTTTATGTTTGCTATAATCTATTAATGTTAGTATTCTTTTAATATTATCTGAAGTATTTCTTCCTTTAATAAAACCTGTTTGATCTTTGTGAATTAAGAAAGGAAGAAAGTGTTTGATCCTATCTACGTATATAGCCATAAACATCTTATAGTCTATATTGAGTAATGATATTGGCCTATATGAAGAACACTGCTTCTCATCTTTATCTGGTTTGATAATTGGGGATATCAATGAATATTTCCAAGAGGGTGGTATATTTAAATCTTTATTGGCTATATCATATACTTTTAATAATAAAGATATGGCTTGATTGGGTATTAATTTATACATTTCTGGTAGCATATTTTCTGGGCCAGGTGCTTTATTTGTCTTGAGCTTTTTATTTGTGATATTAATTCTGTCATATTGATTGTTTTTTTTATAATGTCTATTTGTTCTTGTGTTAATTTAATATAAATATTATTTTCTAAGTATTTTTATATCCTTGGTAGGTGTATCTTGAGTATTTATGGAATTATCAATATTAAATTGGAGTCTGAATGCTTCTAAAATATCATTTAGTTCCGTAACTCTTTTGTTAGTATTAGGAATAAATATTTCTTTTATTTGCTTAGATTTAATTATTTTTTTTGTTCTATTAGTTAAGTATCTCAGGTGTGCTGAATTAGTAGAGTATGAGTTTATTTTATCTTTTCTAAGTTAATCATAATCTTATGATGTAGCAATTCTGTATACTTCTTATTGATTTGTGTAAGTTCTTGAACTTGAGTAGCATTACCCTTTTGTATTTCTAGTTTCAATTTATCTGCTTTGTTTTGTAAGTCTAGCATATCTTTATTCCATAACTTCCTTTTATTTATGTACCAGGATAATATCTTCCCATATGTAACTGCTTTTAATGAATCCCAGACATATATTTCTGAAATATCTTCTGTGTAATTTATTTCTAGAAAGTTTTTGATTGTTTCTTCATAAAATTCTTTGAAATCTATCAATTTTGTGATATAGGAAGGTATCCTAGTAATGGGATTTGCATAAAATGGTGTAAGCTCTATCTCAAAGACTATGGCATTATGATCAGATAAGGGACAATTTATGATTTTGGCTTTGTCGATTTTTGCTATTAGGTCATTGGCAACATATATTCTATCAATTCTAGAATTAGTTTTATATCTATGAGAATAAAATGTGAAGATTAGTGAGTCTGGTTCTGCAAATTCATTTATATCCTTTAAATACAATGTATCTATAAATTTTGATAGTGCTTTAGAGATAGGTTGTTTTCTTCTTTTGGATTTAGAATCTGTATCTTTTTCATTCATTATACAGTTGAAGTCTCCTGCCAATATCAGGCTACCCTTAGTTAAATGAATTATCTCTTCAAAATGCTGTTTAACTGTTTTTAATCCTAGTCCTGGGATCCAATATAGATTTACTAACATATAGATTCTCTTATTTAACTCTATTGAAACTAGACAAAACATACCTGATGTATCTTGATGAGTAGTGATTATTTTAGGTGTTATAGTTGAGTTGCGAAGTAGTATACCTACTCCTCTTTTTTTGTTTTATATTGAGAGTTTATTAGTACTGTGTAATTATTAATATTTAAGTTGTTCATATCTTTATCTAATAAGTGTGTCTCTTGTAAAAAGACTATTTGTGGTTTATGTAAGTTTATGTACTTGAATAGGCTTCTCCTTTTATTACTATTATTTAGACCATTAACATTTATGGATAAACATTTCATTTCCTAGTTTTGAGTTTGTTCTATGTGTGAGTTTATGTAAATATTGTTTATTCTTAGTTCCATCTTGAATACAGAATTCAAAAAGTTTTTCTTGTATGATTTTTGCATGTTTCTGAGTGACACCAAAGTGATAGAATAAAAAAAAAAAAAAAAACAAAGAACTTCCAAACTTGTAATTCTTAACCTTAAAAACCATTCCCTATCACTATGAGGTAATATACCTCTTTGTTTGGTTAGTGAATCTAACCAAACAAACTTTCTACCCTCACAAATAATATTTGGATCAGTTTCTCTTATCCTCTTAGTTTTTAAATAAAGAGAATTGAATAATATATTAAGATAATCTAATCAGCTAAAATATATACATATATTCTTTACTCATCTTATTGTAATTCATTAATACTTATTTCTAATCAGGTTTCAAAAGGTACAAATATTTTGATTAAGGTAGTATCATTTCAAAATAATTTAGGGTATTAATAAACATCATGTTAAAATCTATAACTGTATATTTCATACATCTGTTGAAAACTATTTACTGACATTACTGTATAATACAATACCATTGTTGTGCAATTGTTTTAGACTACTCAAGTCCAAAACCAGTGTTTAAATTAATATTTGCAAAGTCATATTGGAATAAAAACATGAATAGTTCTGAAATCACATCATATTTCATGTTTAACATAAACTGAAATGCAATACAATGTACAAGTATATTAATATTTCTTTAGTAGACATTAAATATGTTCCTCTGATTGCATTTTTCAGCTTTTCAAAGATAATTCCCATGGCTGGAGACAACAAGATCACAATTTAGACATCTCCCTTATCCAAGAGACTACTTATAATGTTGTTACTTGATTGAGTGTTTTGTTGTTAACACTTCTATCAGCTGTTAGTGGGACTTTGTATAATCAAAACTGACACAGTACAGAGGTAAAACTGCAGTGCACTTGACCACATTTTTAAAGCAAACATCTATGTATATCACATATTAACTGTTACAGCTTAGACTGACACTTAACCAGTGAGTTTATCTGCTGACAATAAGTGCTGGAAATATAATTTTGACTTACTTAACACCAGTAATTTAATCTTATGACTGAATAAAAGTATACTGGAGAACATATCAAAATAATGGAAGCTGCTAAGATTTAAACTATTATGTATGAAAATGTTACAGGTTAAAATTCCTAACCCATTTTGCAGTAAATAGATAAAATGTATTTAAACTATGGGGTAACACCTTTTTATGTCAAAAGGTGTTTAAGAAGCTTGTTTTTCCTCTAACATCAGAGGATAGCTATGGTGATCCATGCACTGCAAGAGTATTATTTATCCTGGTAATTGCTTTATGACTGTATATAGAAATATTTAATTCAAATCATTAACTGGCATTACAACAATATTTCTCAGAAAAGTTGTTTTATAGTTAATGACTAGATAGAATGCATCATTGAGAGGATACATTTATCAAATGTCAAATGCTTTAGCTATAACATAAGTGTCCCCTCGAATTAATCCCCAATGAATTTACGGCTTACTAAACTTGCAGACTAATACTGGCATCTTTTCATGTAGTCATATTGGAACATGAAAATACAGGTCTGCTAATTAGGAACAATCAGGCACTCAACTGCTAGACAATACATTTGTCTGCAGAAAGGTTTACGAATTACAGTTGCATTGTCAAGCATTTTTGTTTACACTAACAGTAACATGATATACCCACATACACTAGTATCATGTCATTCTTGATAATGTAAAAAGCCAGGTAATATTATAAGAAGGGTGAAGCCACAGCCAGGTAATATAATAAGAAGAGTACAGCCGCAGTCATTATTCAGATGAGCAAATGGGAACAGCATGAGCCATCTAAGGATGGATAGCTCATTGAGTACCTGCCACAATGCATGTTCATAATGCATGGTAACTTAGTAATAAATTAGGGTGTGGGCTAAACCTCTCCCTCTTCTACTCAAATTAGATTTAATACAATATGTGTGTAGAACACAGATGCTTCGACAAAGTTCAAAGCTATATGGGATATAAATATTGTATAATTGACACATTGGGTTAAATCCACTGTTGTTATGTTACTTATTATATTTGTTTATATAATTATTGTTTTTACTTTCTCTATCTAGTATATTATACTGATTTGCTAAATGTTCATTTAATCTTCTTGTTGCATCTCATTTGTCCACTTGAGGGCATATTTTGGTAGCAGGACATTATTAGTATTTTGTAGGAGCACCAGTGTGGGAAATGGCAATTTTCCTTAAAATAAACCTGTCAGTTGCTTGACATTTACTAGTTTCTTTAGAGAATTTGTAAAACAGCAGTGATTTTATTTGCTGATGATTAATTTCTGCTCTTTAAACTCTGCTGTATAAAACATAGTAAGGGATAGCTAAAATGACTGGAAATCTAAACTGACAGAAAGACAATCAGATATATGTCCTTATCTATCAAGGTGCTAAAAGACATCAGTATCCATAAACTGAAAGTGCTTCAAAATTACATATCTGTGTATATTTATATGAACCTTTTATATTATTTACGTTTCCTTAGAAGGGATTTAGGTTTCTGTATCTTTAAATGTGAACCTAGTTTATTTTCTGACTAGATGTCAATTAGAAAGAGTCAGGGGATGACGTACACAAGTAAATGCGACAAGCAATAAGTAACTCAAGTTTCTAGTGATGTTTGTGGCTGTTAAATTGTCTCGAGAACCAAGCGGGAAAAGGTATGTGTTTTTTCTTTTTTCTTTTCCCTTCTCTTACTTGGTGACAAAGTCATGTAGTGTGCACGCAAGCACTCTAGCTTGCGAAGTAGTGTTCACAACTATCAAACTTTGCATTTTAAACATGCTATGCCTTATTTCTCTACAAAATAAAAGACAACAGGATATCTAAGCTAGTCACAAGCATCTTTCAACTCCGGATGTCCGGAGCCACAACACACCTGACTTATAGCCTCAAAATATCACTTAAGACATATTTTTTCACTGGATTATATCAGTATGTGCATATGGGTCAAAGGCAGAACATCTTTTAAGCTTATTTAAAGTAGTCTTATGATACATCCTAACTGAAATACTTCATTTCAAAAGCAACACATTTCCACCCAGCATTAGCATTTATCCAAACAGGGACACTTTTAACTTATAAAAAGTAATGCTGTCAGGGATGTAACTGATAATAAGTTATATAGCAGTCACTATTATACCTATTAAGCAATATAACCATATACTGATTAAAATATTATAAGTTAATGAAGATTTTATAAAAAGAAGAGAAAAAATAAAAACAACAAAACACAAAGAGAGGAAGTAAATAAATAAATAACTATTTTGGGAACATTATTATGCATTGATTACTCTGATTAAGAATATGAAAATAATAGATGGATAATAATGAAAAATAGAGTAATGTTTAAATTATGCTTGGTATATTGATGTGATTTGAGAATTTTGACATTTAAAATATAATTGAAAACAGTACCTGTTTTGGTGTAACTTGAAGACAGTAGGAACTTTTCTTTTGTTGTTACTATTATTATTTAGATTTTTACAGAATATAACATATGTAAGATTATTTGTCCTTTAGTTTTTTTTTCTTTTGCTCAACAGTTTTCCAATTATTTACTTCAGCATTTCTCTTCGGTGTACTTATTGTCCAGTCCATAGATTCTTCATGTGTTAGGATGTTGTTGTTGGTAAGGTATTTTATTGCTGAATCTACTGTTTCAAAGATTTTTATTCCATTTGGTAGAAAAACTTTCAATCTTGCTGGGAATAAAAGATGGACTTTCAGTTGCTTTTTCTTCAAGGTTTTTTTTATTGGTAGAAATTCTTTTCTTTTTGAAACCACCTTTGTAGAATAATCATTGTCAAATCTTATTAATGAATCATTATATTTGATGGGAGAATTTGCCCAAGCATTTCTTAATATAAGATCTTTATCTTGTGTAGAAAAAAGTCTCACAATTATAGATCTCGGCTTGTTCTTACCCAGAGAAGAAGCATTTCCAGAAGCTGCTAGTGATCTATGCGCCCATTCTATACCATATGAAAGAGCTTCAAGTATTTTTGTTACATCTGGTATCCAGGTGGTAAGAAAGTTTATCATATTGTCCCTTCAGATTTTTCTGGTAGACCATATATTCTAATATTATTTCTTCTTGTTCGATTTTCCATATCATCAAGCTTTTCTAGTAAATATGTATTCTGTTGAAGTAAGAATTCAGTTTGTTGTTCCTCTATTTGGACTCTAGTGTCAATGTCACTTAATGACTGTTCAATAAGTGATATCTGTCCTTTCTGCTGTGTAAACATTTCTTGAAGCTGTTCCAGTTGTTGTGAGCACTTTTCTTTAAAAGTATCTATTTTATTGTCCATCTTGTTGATTTTTATTGTAAGTTCCTGTACATTTGTAATGAGAGACTGCAGGTCTTTTTTGAAAGAAGAGTCTTCTGCTGTATTCCTTAGATGACTCATGCTGTAAAGCTGATATTGGTGCTGATTTTCCAGTAATTAATTTGACAGGAATTATTCAAGTTCTGACAATAAAATTTTTCTTATAGATGCTCAGAGTTATTAGAAATAAGTTAGTAATAAAAATTTCTTCAAATTAAATATTATTTTGTAAAATTCCTGTCAGAAATTGTATTGAGGTAAGAGAGCTGAAATGAAGTGCAGCTATCAGTTCAGCATCCTAGCCACCGAATGAGCCAATTTTCAATGGAGGCCCAGGGAGAAACCCTCCAGATGCATGTCTTTGTAACATGGGAGGAAAGCCACACAAATGCAGAGAGAACATGCAGACTATGCAGAGAAGGCACCCCAGCTGAGAATCGAACCAGAGAACCTCTTGTTGTGAGGTGACAATGCTACCACTGCACCATTCAAAATGCAAATGAGTTATAGTGAGGATCGAACCAGGAATAGTTGCTTGGAAAGTGTGCACTCTAATGACTACACTATTGCAGCACTAATGATCAAAGTAAAAAATGAACAGCAAACAACAAACAAGCTCAAGATAAATTGCTTAAAGGATTATTGCACAGGTTATGGACCACACACATGATAGACTGGTATTCTGTTTAGTTTATGGGTAAAGCCTGCAAAGATGACTGCAAGTCTCCAACAAATGTAATGAGCTTCTGAAAATACTGTAATCCTGTCCTTTATTACAAATACTGTCATATGCATTTCAATACCTAAGGCTTATATGTTATCTAGTTATGTAAATATTCTCTGCATGGGAACAACAAAAATACTTTCAATGTTGATAATTCTTTAACAGTATGCTTATTAAAGCTTACTTGCATCTTACAATCTCAGACAAGCTTACCTGATGGCCATTAAAGCATTGCTACTTAAACATAGAGCAACAGGCACTGCAACAACATGCATGTTCTGAATAATAAGAAGCATAAATCAACAGTATAAAATATGACAGAAAACCAGAACATTTTGCAAAATCAAGGACAGTTGAAAAGCCACTGTAGTACTTGTGTCTACCTTGGATGGGGGGGGATACTTTGCACACTTACAAAGTTACTTACTGTTCCTTGCCTTGCTTTGGACACATCCAGAGTCACTACATGAGGGAGTGGGGTGCAACAAGTATGTCACAATTTGAAATGTCTCTGGCTGATGGTGATGGCCCTGACACATTTGTCATACCTCTCAACCTCAGAGCAAGAAATCTGGAAAAATCCATAAACATAAGTGGGACAAAGGCCCAGAAATAAGGACAATTTTTAAATATTGCTCTTATAAACTTAGAAAGATAATAGAATAGTAGGTCTTGCATTAGTATGAATTTTCTGAATGTATGAAATCTGAAACTCAAACATCTGTCATTATTTTCTAACTTCAATCTTAAATGATTTGCCACTAATTTGCCAGAAAACCACAATTTTAAGAAAAAACAGACCAAAAATGTGATGCAAAAATATAAAATAACCAAACAATACAGCTGGGAACTTGTCAAACAAGGGAAAGTTTTTTTAATATTAGTACTGTTAAGTTGAGCAGCTGAGAAAATAAGAGAATGCATTTCTGAAATAAAAGTAATCTGTTACTCTGATCATTGCAATTATTTATTAATTGTAAACCCCCCATGTTTCTTCCAAAAATTGCCATTTTGCAGAGGGATTATAAGGGGGAGAGCAACATTTTGAGCCAAAATTGAGGACAGTTGAGAGGTTTGGATATACCTAATTCTATAAAGCGATTTATTTACATGTACCTCTCAACCTCTTAATGCATAACCTATAACTCCACTAAAAAACGCTGACTGCATCCAACGCATAAAACTGCCACAGCGTGTAAAAACAGCAAGGAAGTTTAATCCACAATAATTGGATTAAACTTCCTTGCTGTTTTTACACGCTGTGGCAGTTTTATGCGTTGGATGCAGTCAGCGTTTTTTAGTGGAGTTATAGGTTATCTTGTGGACTAAACCTCTTAATGCAGGAAATCTTGACAAGGCCAAATATATTGTGGGGGCAAACAGTACTAAAAATTGCTCTTGTATAAAGTTAGTTGATAGAATAACAGGTCTTGCTTTAGCATGCATTTTTCTGAAGGGTATGAAGTCTGAAACTCGTCTGTCATTATTAAGTGACTTCATTCCTAAATGATTTGCCAGAAAACCACAAATTTTATGAGGAACAAACAAAAAATAAGAAGCAAAAATCTATTAATTCTGTGAAAATCTGGACAGTTGAGAAGTATAGTTCAGCCAGGAGAATTGTGCTGCAGAAATCCTACATGATGGACTTAGCTCCCTAGGTGTAGATAATAAGTACCCCCAAAAATGAAGATCTAAAAGAAGTGATTGCTTCAATCTGGCTTCACCACTTTCAGTAGTATTCAGACTCAATCAGTGAAAAAATTCAGTAACAAAAAAAGTTTGTGCTTGTAAACAGTTAGTTTAACTGGTTCCTAACTGAACACATCCAACCAAGAACTGGGGGGGGGCATACCTGAGCTGATCAGACAATCAATAAACACCTTCTTGATTGTATTAAATTATATTCCTTGTAGAATACAGTACAGTTATTAGAGGGTGTTTTAAATGTATTGTTTTGAACATTTTTCCAGTAAATAATGAAACAAAATGCATGCACCAATAATGACAAAACTGCCCAATTCAGAACATTTCCATCATAAAAGTCTACTCAAACTTCTACAGTCCACCAGTATCAGTAAATATGTACAATCTCTGCAGAAGTAAAAGTCATCGAAATAATTCCACATTAAAGAGATCTGTAACTAATGAAGAGGTTGCTACTAGCAAACAACTTTATATTTCATTGTTTCATCTACAAATAAAGTGCATGTTGCCCTTGAGGAATAAATTGCCTATGTTACATTAAAAAACATGATAAGCTAGTAATATTGCAATAGGGAATGGATGGAAAACTGATAAGTTTATAGTTACTAGGTATCTCCATGAAAGAGGACATTCTCAGGACTGCAGCAACCAACTCCTTTAAAAGTACAACACAGTACAGTATTAGCAATGCATCTAAATATTGTGGGAGTAGAACCTACAGCCTTCTGCATCAAAAGCAAGTATTCAACCTGTTATGCTATTAACAATGCAAGCAGACTCAATATAAGCAGCACTAAACTTTTCATCCCATGAAGCTCTCAAGTCCTTGTAAAATCCACTCGACACTCAACTGTATCTCTCAACTTTGCAGCACAAGAAATCTGGAAATAGCCAAAATGTATTGGGGAAGGACAAAAGCCCAAAAATCAGAGACACATTTTAAACATTGCTTGTATAATCTTGGAAAAGTTGCTACAATAAAATGTTGTGTTGCCACCATGCATTTCACTGCCAAGTCTTGAAACCAGGCGTGCACTACATTCACAACAACAAACCACTATGCCAAATCAGCTGTTTCTTGAAAGACAGGAAGACTGAAGCTTAAATGGCTATCATTTAGTGAATTTAGTTCTCACCATAACTCTCAACCTCTTAGCACAAAACATATTGACAAAGCCAATAATGGAGGAATACAGCCCCCAAACATATTCAGTGAATTCAGTTCTCATCATAGCTCTCATCCTTTTAGCATAAAAAACCTGGACAAAGCCAATGATGGGGGAATACAGCCCCAAAACAGGGACAAATTTCAAATATTGATCTTATAAACTTAGAGAATTGCTAGAATAAAAGGTTTTGTGTTACCATGTATTTTCTGAAGAATATGAAGTCTGAAATTCAAATGCCTGTCATTATTTAATGAATTCAATCCTTCACTGATTACAAAAATCCAGAAAACCACAGATTTTATGAGGAACAGAACAGAACAAAAATATGAGGCAAAAATCTGAACAGTTTTCACAAGTGGTGGTGGGTAGGGAATTCAGGCTCTTGCTACCTGTACCCAAGGTACAGGGTTTGAGCCTGAGTAACTCTAGCCACCAGGTATATTTAACTGGGACATTTCACACTCACATACACACACACACACACACACACACACACACACACACACACACACACACACACACACACATGCCAGTATATTTCCTTGCAGCTTTGTTCTGAACCCAATTCCCTTGCAGTGAGAGCACCAAATACAAATTCCCTTCCCAGGAGCCAGTCAGTAGCTATCCATTCATGTATGTGACTGCAGACGTTACAGTCCGATCCCCTTCCAGTCTATGCAGTTACAAACCACATAGATGTCTGGACATCTGTACACTGATGCCGTCTCTTCATAATCCAGACTGGTTAAACAACAGTCCAGATAAGAACTCATTAAGCACACAGGCGCAGCTCAGGACTCACAGCTAAGTATTTTACAATTCTGTTTTCTTTCATTTTACAGCTGGGGGAGCTGCAGTCCTGCAGTCCAATAGCACAAGCCACCCCTGCCTGGGATATCTGTGCCTCCTCTGCTTGCATGCCACATCATGTGTCCTGGCTACATCACTACCAAATATGCTCTGTGACTTCTATGTATCTGCAACACATATCCTTCACTTTTTTTTCACCTACCATATTCCTATGTGTGCTTGACCATTTGCTGTATATTATGCACCAGTGTCTGACATGATTGAAAAGCTTAATTTATTAAGCACTGTTATTCTGCACTAGCTATGGGTGTTTTATGAGGTGGCCTCACCTCCTAAGATATTGTATGATAAAGGAAAAACAGCACTCAAGCTATTGTACATCTAATTTGCTATGTGCATTTGATCTCTTTAGCAGAAATCTTGTTCTTTAGTGCTACACTGGCTGATGTGGCATGCAGTGTACTGTGATTCATTATTTCCATCATCCCACTATGGAGTTGTACTTCTGCACTCTTCTGCCGTGTCATGCCCTAAGTTGACATATTTTACACATATTTGCTGGGCTGCCACTGCATTAGTTATCTAATGCCATGTAAGTTTTTGTCTGAAGGAATCATTATGCAGTAAATACCTTTCTACTGAGGTTTGCTGAATTCACTTTTACTCTAGCATTTAATTTTCTTCTGACAGTCTTGCTTGCTTCAACTAGAAGCTTTTCATACATATTTTTCTGAATCTTATATATATCTGAGTGCAGATCAATAATATGATAACATACTGCAAATTGTTTGCAACAGACTCACATTTTCAAATGTTGTGTAAAATAGCACTGAGACTGCTAGGCTACAGATTCTCATTTTATAAGCACCCAGCCTTGAACATTTCAGATAAAACTGGCTACACAAGAAGCTAAATACAAGTAAAAATAACACTTCATTAAACACTATTATTGAATGCAATATTATCAAAATGTTGTTATACTGCAACCGGTAAATGCATTATTGTTGGTTTACATTATATCCACCTGTTTCTACTTGGATGATATCTATAAACAGTGCTGCTTGATTGGAAAATGAACAAAGTGTCATTGGGTTATACAAATAAATTAATTATATTTGGTTTGCATTACATCAATCTGCCTTTACCTGGACTATATTTGCAAGCTTTAGCAACATACATACAGATTAATCAGTCTGAAAGCTAATTACTAGGTTCAAGAACTTCAGTACTTAGAAAATATTTTCATGAGAAAAATGGCATTAAAATATTTCTATATAGGAAACAGTTGACAATATTTATTTATATAATTCAGTAGACATTTAAGTGCTCTGACTAGTATTAATTTATATTTAAAACATTCAATAGAGGCAATAAACCTATTTCAATTTTTGACAAAAGCATAAAGTATTCATGGACTTGGTTTACCTTTATCTGATAATGCATTAGAGCAAAACACAGATTGTTTCACTTCCGTCCCCAAGGCGTAATTGATAGTTGGACTTGTGTAATGAAATGGAAACAGAATACTCATTCTGATTCAAAGCAGGAAAAGGATTTCACAGAAAACACTTCATATATTTTATTACCTCGGTCTTTATAGTATGTCATGTACAATTTGAGCAGAACACAAAAACTATCAGAAGTTCCTGTGCTCCTGGTCAGAGGCATACAATGGCATGAGCTGTTGATGACCAAACAGTGTCTCAGTAAATGTCACAGCATACCAATGTGAAATGAGTGTGTCTCCTTTGTTTTAGTAAAATGATTGTTTCTTTCTTAGTAGCAATATGGCACCAATACAATCATACACAACAAATATTGACATGTAAATAACATTTAAAACTGGGAAAAGAATCAGTTCATTGACATTTTGTAAAGATTGCATTTCATCTCTAGAGAGATTCTCAGCTTGGATAATTGACAAAACGATGGGAGATATGATTTTGCCAGATTCTCTGTATCCGACTGACTTGAGCATTTCTATTCCTCAGCCTGTTTATCACCTGATGTTTATTATTTCTCCCTTCAGTGGAGTGCTTTTCTTTGCTTTCCTAACTTATACTCTGACATTTAGCTGAAATCTTTAACCCAAGCATGCATGACTGTTTTGGGAACATGTCTAATGTCAAATGTCTGTACTTCTCCTAATGAGAACTGATAGACTAGATAGTAAGTAGGTTTGTCTCTCCCAGAATTATGTTATAGGACAAAAAACAAACTGACCACATTCAACTGTGCTATTATCAGTATGTGCTGGATTACATACATATTATATGTTATTTTATTTAGTTTAGTTCCTTATGAAGGCTTACAGTATGTTAATGATTTATTTATTATTTATTTTGTTTATTTGCTTGTCTGCTTGTTTACTGAATAAGTGTGTCAGTATTAAGTGAGACAGTCCAGGTGAAGAGACAAAGAAGCTTACCAATGTGGAATCATTTTGCAGTATACCTAAACTTGGAGATCCATTAATAAATTGTGAGCAAACACACAAATTATGCACTAATTCTAATGAAGAAACATGTTACTCTATGTAGTGCTAAGACACTACAAATGGCATATAGAAATATTGTTATATAATATTAATTCAGTGCAGCACCCATGTCTGCAGTGACACACTGACTGCAGACCACTGGATGCATGATTCTTTTCATGAAATAGGTATCTGTCAGTGTCAAAGCTGTGATGTCATCCATGAAGTATCTGGTACTTGGTTTGGATGGCATCCATGAATCTGGCTGATTGTGTCTTCCACTACTCTTAGAGGGGATATTCGGTTATTTCTGACTGTTACACACAGTGGCCTATGGTGAACATATATATTTTTTCCTTTTAAGTTTCTCCATGCTCTATTGTAGTTGTTCATAGAGTCAGCTGTACCTTAATGAAGTCAGAAAGTGATATTTTCTTTTACTTTGCTTTACCCTTTAAGATCACAAAGGCTGAGAATAATTAGAAAGTTTTTAGTAAAAAATAGGACTGTTTTCTCTACTGATGCAAAGAGAGTACATAAGACCGTTTAGTAGTTTTTATGAATCCTACACTTACTACACTAATTATTTCTTGAGATCCTGCATAAAATCAATTTTATTGTTAAAAATAATAATAAACTGCAAGAAATGGGAGCATGATCACTTTTAAAGATTGGCATAATATATATTCTGTTTGTGTTCTGTGTTCTTGAAAGATTTAGTCCTAGAGGATCTTGCCTTACTGTCTAGCTCTCTTGAAGGGAAGAAATGAGCTGTTTAAATTTATATATTTGTTCCCTTTAAATCACTATAGATAATTATATCAGAATTTATATTCTCAGTAGTCCAACTCATTTTGTTTTCTTAAGTGTGATTTGTTGATATGGCTACAGAAGAACTTCAAAAGTTTATCAACACTAAACATTAACAACACTACTGTGAGTTCACTTTGTGCCATTTCAGATGAATGCATCCAATCTACATTGGAAATGATAAGAGTTAGCCAGATACATAGCTACTTTTTCCCTTTCTGATACTGCCCCTTTTGTTTGAAGTAATTGGGTTCATTCTATGTAGATACATAGCTACTTTTCTTCCCTTCTGATACTCCCCCTTTTGTTTGAAGTAATTGCGTTCTTTCTATGTAGATACATAGCTACGTTTCTTCCTACTGATACTCCCCCCTTTTGTTTGAAGTAATTGCTTTCCTTCTATGTAGGGCTTCTTTTTTGTGCTTCTGCTTTTCTTCTGTGTGATGAATGGTTCTGTCTAAAACTCAATGACAGCCATACCCTGGCCAACCAGTGGCTCAATGGATAAACCACTCACCTTTGATGCTAAAAGGTTCATAGGTTCATTGGAGATTACTAGGCTAACAGCTTAAGGACCCTTACAAACCTAGCCAATATAACCTGATTTTACCCAATATATGACCCCCTAGGGACAAGAGGATGGCATGAATTTGTGCCTGTGCATTGGGTATGTTACAGATTATCCCTGTCCATAAGGGACATAGGCACAGGCACTACCCCAGGTATGAATTTGTGATTCCCCAGCCATTGATCCAAACTGTGTTTGAAGAGGACCAAGGAAGGGCTCTGCTTAAGGTGAATAGGAAGCCTGCTCCATGGAAGGGAATTCTCTAAGACACATATCTGACTCTCCAGCATGTTTTGTTTGAGTTGCTAACCAAGTTTAGATACCTATATTGGGTGACCCTCATGATGTTTGACTTGAGAATGTGTAGCAGCTCCATCAGGGCTGGATTTGTGAATGCCTTTTAGGTCAGGCATGGGTCACCCCTTAATAGTTGGTAGGAGACAGAGTAAAGGGATAGGGCTTTTAGTCTATCCACATAGTTCATGTTATTTGTACCATGTATTGTCTTTGTGAGGAACCTCTGAGGTCACTCCAGATACTGTAAGTGTCTAGTCAGGTACATGCCAAATGGTGCTTTGTACTCAGTTATTGGTCTAGTGAAGGCAGAGTACAGGGAGATTATAATTTCCTTGCATCTGGATGCAATACCTTTACTTATAAGTTGTGCCACATAAAAGGATTTCTTCACCACTGTGGACACATGGCAGTCAAAGTTCAGGCTACTCTCTATCTGTGTACCTAGGTCTCTCACCTCTGAGTCTACTCTAAGGGGTGTGCTATTCATGTTGTAATTTGCAGGGGTACTTGATTTCCAAAAGGGTATGATAATGCTTTTCTTTTTACATTCAGTCTTATGCCATGGCTCTGGCATCAAGTTGAAAGATTGTGGGTTCTATTCCCTATATAAGTTTTCAGATTAATTTTCCAGTTCTAACACTACAGTTCAGCATAAGGGGGGGTGCATTCATGAGCATGCAATCCTTAAGATGAGACTTTAAACTGAGGTCGCATCTGCGTGAACTGGTAGTAGCTTAGAAGAAAGTAAGGGATCCTACAGCACTTATCAAAAAGTTGAGAGGCTCTTAAAAATGTTATTCACTTAAAACCAAAATACCAATTACAATACTAAGTAGTAGAACATAATACGAATTTAAAACAAAAATAAGAAGTACATGTATGTATGTATCTATCATACAACTTCTTCTATGTGAGTGCATCTCATTTTGTTCTGTTTGATCCTTCTTCCTTGAGTTCATAACCAGAATAAACTTTTTATTATTTCATCATGTTCACACTATTTCCTCACAGTAGCCATGAGAACTAATCTAAGGGGGAGGTGAAAGCCAACACATTCCGGCTAGGCTTATAAATGCCTTCGGGCAGATAGCCTAGTACCTACCTATGAACCTATTACTTTATCAAATGTCTCTTCTTCTTTATAATCTTGAAATATCAATGTTACACTATTTCCAAGTTTACTTCATATTTCTTATTTTGCAAACAATTTTTAACATACTGTATTGTTTGTTCAATCCTATATCTCTGCACCACACATTTATGTTCCTTCTTTTGTTTATATCTTATTTCATTTTGTGCAGATAATTTTGCTAATTAACATTCCTTTCTCTTTTTTTCTAACTTTTCCCTGTCTTCCACATCACAATCAAACTGAGAATAGTCAGTTTTCACATTTTCTGCACATGGCTTTGCAACTGTGTTTTCTATGCCTCCCTCCCCCCAGACACACTCATTGTTCACAGCATATTTTTCTTCAGTCTTAAATTAAATGACCAAAACTTACACAAAAGTAGCATGCCTTTGGTTGCATAGAATATCTTAGTGTTCCCTACACAGAAATATTCTCAACTTTCAATTAATGCTGCTGACTCAGAAATGGCCAGGCAATCCAGTACGTAGAGTAAAAACGTTCTACATTCCATAAACAGACATGAGCACTTTCACAGAGATACTGCTTCATCAGATGTAATTCCAAACTGATTATTTTACCATTTAAATATAAAATGCTATTACCAATTATCCCATCAGTAAAAAGAAACATGACCATTATTTCACACTTTATGCATGCAAAAGCTACTTAAAACATATTCACTATCACAGCAATTAAATACAAATGCATATAAAAAATGTATATATATAAAAAATAAAAATATATACACATATAAAACTATAAACATTCTATCAAAATCAAAAACCTAGAATTATATTATCTGAACAACGGTCTTGCTTTTAACATAGGTTTGAGTGGGACCTTGTCATTTAAACCATGACCACTGACCCTCTCAAACAAACTATCCATCTTGTTTCTAACTGTTCAGTATAATTTCTGGTATCTTCACCTCTGATGTTTTCATAAACTCTACCTATTGCTCTAAATTTAAAAACAGGAGAATTATCTGTTTCACTAACATGTTTGGCAAGTGCATTAGAGACACTGCCTTTACTGATATGGTAGACTTAAGAAAGTGCTTGGTATCCCTAAGAATATATTTATTGGTATTCAATATAGGTCTGAGAAGTTTCTCAGTATATATATATATATATATATATATATATATATATATATATATATATATATATATATATATAGACATAGGTTCTGTAACCCAGTTATACCCAACACTATATCGACGCAATATTTGCTAATGATCTCAGCATACATACGTGAGTTATTAGAATAATAAACTGGAACTTTTAACTTATTTCTATATATCTTATTTTCTCTTACTTGATTTAATTCACTACCACTAGAAAAATAAGGTCTAGCTTTATCATTTCTCATCCTAGTAACATCTTGAATAGCATTATTAACTTCTTGATCAAGATATCCTGTTCTTTCAAAAGTTGCTCTTAGTGTAGCAGTCTGTTCTAAGAAATTATTGCCCCCTACATTCACTCAGAAAGCCCTATATACCTGATTTTTAACAACATTTTTAAATACATAACTAGAATGCATATTTTCTCTGAATAATAGGTGGTCACAATGACATAGCTGTTAAGTCATCAAATGACAGAGAGCTGTATGAATATTTTAAAGTGTTACACCCCTTGCTACCTATGATCCAAGGTTTACCAAAACTGCACAAAAACCCGGCTCACTTCCCACTATGCCCCATAGTGTCGGGGCATAATGGGGTTACAGAACTTATGTCTGTATGTACTGAGAAACTTCTCAGACCTATATTGAATACCAATAAATATATTCTTAGGGACATCAAGTACTTTCTTAATGATTTATTTCAATACATGACTAAAAGTGAGGATAATACCAATGTATTTTTAGCAACCTTGGATGTTGTGTCACTGTTTACGGTGATACCAAATGAAGCTGGTCTTAACAGCTTCAGTGAGTTTTTAAGAAACTCTACTAATTATACAACTGATAAGTTATAGATGTTTACATCCTTGCTGAAATGTGTATTGTACGATAATATTTTTGTTTTTGATGAAACCATCTACTGGCAGAGAAATGATGCAGCTATGGGCACCTTGTGTGCCAATAGCTATGCCAATGCTGTGATGTTTGTATGGGAAGAAAAGTATATAATTAATGGGAGATTTAAAAACATGGTACTGTTTTATCACAGATTTGTTGGCAATTGGTTTATTTTGTCGAGGTGGGGTCACTGCAGTAATTTAATGAGTTTGTTTATTATATATCAAATACGATTACATACCTGAAGTTTTCGCAAGCAATTTCAAATGAAAAGATAAATTTCCTTGATGTTGAAGTTTATAAAGATAGTTTAGGTGGTATTACCACAAAGTTATACAAGAAACTATGTCATTGTGACCACCTATTATTCAGAGAAAGTATGCATCCTAATTATGTATTTAAAAATGTTGTTAAAAATCAGGTATATAGGGCTTTCCAACTGAATGTAGGGGGCAATGATTTCTTAGAACAGACTGCTACTCTAAGAGAAACTTTTGAAAGAAGAGGCTATCTTGATCAAGAAGTTAATAATGCTATTCAAGATGTTACTAGGATGAGAAATGGTAAAGCTAGACCTTATTTTTCTAGTGGTAGTGAATTAAATCAAGTAAGAGAAAATAAGATATATATAAATAAGTTAAAAGTTCCAGTTTATTATTCTAATAACTCACGTATGTATACTGAGATCATTAGCAAGTACTGCCATATTCTTACAACAGATGATGAAATAAAAGGGATTGTTAACTGTAGACCTATTTTTTTTTAATATAAAAATATGAGATCATTGAAGTGCCAATTATGTTACCCCAAGAATAGGAGAAATGAAAACAGTGCTAATATCACCAAGGCTTGTGGTAGGTGTATTGCATGTAAGCACATAGATAGTTCAAATTTATTTATACATCCAGATCAGCACAAGACTTACCCCAGAATTCATGAAGCTTGCGCCAAGCGCACGCATAGCATAGGTGTTATAATGCCAAATATGGCCACCAAGCGATTCAGGTACGATCCAATTCCACGTGCACAACCGGCGTACGCCAGATCTGCGCAGCCCCTGGCGTAGGTATGCAAATCACCCCATGTGCAGTGTTGCACCATGCAAATGAAGGCATATAGCAATTCATGAAGTGGTGCAGGTGCAGCGTAAGCCCACGGAAATGTAAACCAAAAAACATGGTTTACATTTTCCCAAACATAACATCGGAGCTATGGAAGAGGGCCAGACCCAGGTATCACAACGTGAACATATGCCAATGGTGAAATACACAGCCAATGGCACAAGAAAAGATGCATAACACATAAATAACAACATTTAATGTCATGTCCACAGTAACACACAGCAGAACCGCAGGGCATGTGTGCGGAAGCTGTAACATAAAGAAATAATATAAAAATGTCATAAAATCGCAACATAATAGAAAGCAGGTTTACAGCATAACACACAATGGTAGGCATGGAACACCACAACCAAGGTGCAAGGGTTGCTAAGGGCTTGCGATAGTGTTTGGCGTGGTAACTATGAATTAGTAGTCAATGCCATGCAAATGAGGCAGATAATACTGAATCGCAAATGTCCCGCCGGAGGAAGGTTGTACCATATGGTGCAGCGGTATAACACTGAGGAGTGGCTCAGAGGAGATACATGACATCAGCAGAGGGGTGTGCCACTGTAGCACTAAGCACATTGGAGCAGTGCAAATCTGGCCTGTCTGTTGCTAAGCAAAGCTGCAGGATAGGGCTGGGGAGGAATTGTTTAGCTGAGAGCACACATGGTGGCCAAAAGTGCATGTGTACAAGGATGAAAAGGTGCCCAAAACCCAGTAATCGGGCAGATGTGCCGCAAACAATAGCAGAAACAGGAAGGTCAGGGGAAGAAAAGGAAATGCAGAAGTAGGGTAATTGGAGTACTAATGAGCAATCAACACCAATCAATCCACGAAGGCCAATCGACGGCAGCTGACAAGTCCGCTTGCAGAAACCTGCAAAACAGGATAGGGGAGGCATGTGAATGCAAAGAAAGGAGGGGAGGTATTGGATTGCAAAGATAGGAGACCTGACACAGCAGAGCAAAGCAAACCGACAGCAGACCGGCAGTAGCACACATAACGCAAGATACGCCAGGTCCAGGAAAGCACAAATGAAAGTAGGAAAAAATGAACTGTAAACCAAAACCAACAAAAAACCGATGAAGATCAGGACTTTCAGAGACCACCAGGAGACAATACTTTTTAGGGCTTTCTTTCACGTTTAATACAGTGAACTTCTTCAGAAAAAGAAGAGACTTCCCATACTCTTCTTTTATAAATACAATAAAGGAAATGATGTCATTAAGTTGATTAACCACCTTGAGTCATAAAACCTTATATACATTGATATATAAAACATCTTTATATGTATGTAATATGAATTTATCATCTTTTTAAATCTTTTTAAATCCATGTTGGTTGAATATAAAAAAAGTTTTTGAATGTATTTTATAAAATACTTGTATGTATGTGTGTGTATATTTACGTGTGGGCTTACCAAAATTCACCCACCTTTTTTCTTATAAGTACAAGTATAAATTTAATAAATGTATGTGTGTGTGTGTGTGTGTGTGTATACACACACCTTCACAAACACTTTACAAATCTTCCTTTGCTGTTCAAATACTTTCTTAATTTTATAAATATGTGAATATTTAAATGTGTAAATATTCTATAATACTTGTCCTAAGTATCTAATTAAATTTAAATATTCCAATTCCTCTCAATTATGTTTTTGATGAATAATAATTGAGAGGAACTGGAATATCATTTTGGGAAACAGGGAATTGGTGACCATTTTGGGTACATCACCAAAGTTTACCTACAAAATGGTCACGAATATCAAATTGATTCTAGAAAGAACAAATAATTTAGAACAACCTCAAAATAGAATGGTTGTTAATAAGAAAGGAACTTACGCATGCAGTAACTGTAAACAATGTAGGTTTATCAGTAATACTTCCTTTGTTAAAATCAAGCATCTTGGTAGAATTTTGTGGGCTTCAAGGTACTACAACTGTAACAGTCAATTTGTGGTTTACTTGGCGAGCTGTTCTACATGTCAATGTTACTACATTGGGAAGACTAAGAGAGTATTAAAACGCAGAATATACGAGCACGGTCTGGCTATTAGAAAAAAGGATAAAAACAATGCTTTAGCCAGACATAAAAAGTTTGAATTTTTCATTTTAGAACAGATTGATCAGGGAATGTTTACTGGTGATTTAAACAACAAACTGGAGCAAAGAGAAGCGTTGTGGCAACTTTTGTTAGGGGCAGATCATTCACCTGGTTTAAATGAGATGGTCAATTTAAAATGCTTTTTGGTAGATAGGTAGATTTAGCATGGATAATATTAGTTAAATATGTTTTTATGAAAACTAGCCAAATGACAACATTTCACGTGTATATACACTATTCAGACTTACATACTTCCATATATTTTCATATAATTTGCATACACATTTTCTATACATTTTTTATATTTTTTCAGTAAACTTGTTAGGTCATTGGGACATGTATTTGATTATTTATTTATAGTTTGTGATCAGTTTTTATGCACCAAGGATTTATTTTAGCTTATTTAGACACTTAGGACAAGTATTATAGAATATTTACACATTTAAATATTCACATATTTATAAAATTAAGAAAGTATTTGAACAGCAAAGGAAGATTTGTAAAGTGTTTGTGAAGGTGTGTGTATACACACACACACACATACATTTATTAAATTTACACTTGTACTTATAAGAAAAAAGGTGGGTGAATTTTGGTAAGCCCACAGTAAATATATACACACATGCATACAAGTATTTCATAAAATACATTCAAAAACTTTTTTATATTCAACCAACATGGATTTAAAAAGATTTAAAAAGATGATAAATTCATATTACATATATATAAAGATGTTTTATATATCAATGTATATAAGGTTTTATGACTCAAAGTGGTTAATCAATTTAATGACACCATTTCCTTTATTGTAGTTATAAAAGAAGAGTATGGGAAGTCTCTTCTTTTTCTGAAGAAGTTCACTGTATTAAACGTGAAAGAAAGCACTAAAAAGTATTGTCTCCTGGTGGTCTCTGAAAGTACAAATGAAAGTAGGCTGCAGGATGCACACCAGAAAATGGTAGGTGCAACGTGCAGAAATGTAAAGGGAAGGTCAAGAGGTAATCCACGGCAGGCAAATGTAATTCAACACCAAAGGCACCACAATAGTAGTTCCGGCAGTAAAACACATAACTTAACCTGTAGCTACAAACGTACATACACACCCTATGACATCATCGGTGTTCACAGCACAATAGTATAAAGTGTGTAAGCACCCAACACACACCTGTGTATTCCCAAACACCGCACCATAGGTGTAAACACATGGGGAACTTTTAAAATGTACATGTTCGGAGCTGCCATAGCTGTGATTCATCAGCATGTGTTAGAGACTGATGGTGTTGTGGAGGATGATGCCGACAACCACTGCAGGCCACGGAGGAGAAGGAGAGTGTTCAGACCAAGGGTAACTTACCAGGGGCTACATGACCTGGAGATAGTAGAGCATTACAGGGTGGACAGGGACATCTTACAGCAAATAGTGGAGCTGTGCCGGCCACGCCTGAGAACCAGAAACAACAGAGGGGAACCCATACCAGTGGACACGAAGGTATGTGTAAGCCTGCAAATACTGGCCACAGGTACCTTTCAAAGACCAACTGGAGATATACTGGGTATCTCACAGGCATCAGCATCCGGGGTACTACACCAGTTCCTGGATGCCATGTTACCACATGCCAATGAGCAGATATACTTCCCCAGAACTCAGGAGGAGTTGGCCAGCAATATGTGTCACTTCCACCATGTGGCACACTACCCAGACATACTGGGTGCGATAGACTGCACGCACATACAAATCAAGTCACCACCCGGTGAGCAGGGTATGCGCTACATAAACCGCAAGGGATTCCACTCCATCAACTGCCAGGTCGTGTGCAATGCCCAGGGCATTATCATGGATGTGTGTGCTGGCAGCCCTGGAAACTACCATGACTCCCATATCTGGCATGCTTCACAGCTGTAGTCCCAAACAAGGAAAAAATGACTCCAATACAGGAATCCACCAAAATTGATAATGAATGTCGACCACAATGTAAAGGTAACCGGCAATGAGACACCAAACCTGAAAATAGTTGCAGATCAGGGCAAGAACAAAAGCACGTTGCAAGTAAAATAAAAGATTTATTCCAACAAATGAACAGCAGGAAGCACATCGACTAAGCGCTTTCACCAGATACACTGGCTTCATCAGAGTCTTGATTAACCCACCCAGCTAACTTCAAATAAATACTGTTGAATGTAACAACAATTAATCAATCATTCAATTAATCACACTTCTTGCAACATTAAAACCTTCAATTTCAAAATAACCAAAAAACATTCCAGTTTGAAATCATTCAATGAACATTTTGTAACATTTAACTTTCAAAACTGTAAGTAAAAACTGTATATGTAATATGTATAATGTAACATTGTGTTTGTATAATCTAAGAATAGAAATACTAAATGTATTTTTTAAAATAGTCTTTTAAAAATGTATTATGAGGTATTCCCCCAGCGCAATTCATATTACTGATTCATATTAAACTTGCCCTAAATTTTAACAAGGGTTTTAAGGAAATGTTCTCATTGATCCCAGGTGATCTAGTGGCATTCAATCTAATTTGCCACTCCATTTCACGGAGTGCCACATGATTGTTTATGTCACCTTGGTAGTCAGAATAAACCTTGTCTACTATGAAAAACAAAAACTTTTTGAACCCATGACACCCTTTAGAATGTAAAAAAAGTGCATTGTATTCATCCCCTCTTTTAATGGAACCACAATGTTCCCGGATTCTTTCTTTCAAGCTTCTTGTTGTCATGCCGACGTAAAATGCGTCGCATGACATACAAGTAGCCACATAAACACAATTCTTAGTTTGACAATTACACATGCCAGGGCATGCAATGGTTCGTTCAAAACTAGTAATGGTGAGGTAAGATCCTACAGCTATATACCTACACCATTTACAGCAACCACATTTGTTCATAAAGGAACGCCTAGTGCCCCTCCAATTCCTCTCCAAAATGTCTTTTAAATTAGAACCCCTACTATAAACAATGATAGGAGTGTCACCCAATATATTCCTCGTCTCTCTACTCAAAAATGTTCCCATAGACCCTTCAAATTTGAACAAATGTCAAAGGAAATGTCGTTGTATTTCAAAATAAATTTGGGATTACACCTAATATTGTTCTCCTCCAACAAAGCCTCATTTTTATTTACTTGGCCAGTCTGAAAAGCTTTTACTTTCAGAATTGGAACATACCTACTCTTCCTCTTTTTGTATACTTCACGTTTCACTTTGGTTAACAAATTCAAAGGGTACCCCCTTTCCAGAAATAAACCAATGAGGGTGTAAACTTCTTTTTTGAACTCAATGTCGTCACTGATTAATCTTGACAAACGAACCATTTGACCCTTCACTAGTCCCCTTCTTTGATGTAAAGGGTGACAACTTGTGAAGTGTAACATTGAGTTCGCGTAACTGGGTTTTCTGTAAATGTTGCTGTTAAATCCCATGTCATTTTTAGAAATCCCAATGTCCAAGTAATTTGTACACTCACGACTCCAATTGTATGTAAATTTTAAAAATTCCGAACTCGTGTTTAAATATGCCATGAACTCCATGACACTGTGTTCATCCCCCCGCCAAAGGATAAGTAAGTCATCCAGAAACCTGTTGTAAAGGAGAATATTTTCAGTGTAACTAGAATTGAATATATTTTCTTTCTCCCATGCTAAAAGCACCAGATTTGCAAAAACCGGGGCACAACGCGCCCCCATTGCTACCCCAGTTTGTTGCCTAAACAGTTCACCTTCAAATGTCAAAAAATTATTCTCCAGGACCAATTCCATTAATCCATAACAGATCTCCAATTTGTTCAATTCAAAACTAGAACTGGAAAGGAGACTGTCATAAAAAAGATTGAGACCAGCTTGGTGGGGGATGACTGAAAACAAATTAATAACATCTATGGTCAGAAACCCAAAACTGTTCATATCCGCTATATCCACTGAACCTAGTCTCTCAAGACAATGCCACGAGTCCTTCAATATGTGGCTTGCATCTAATACGGCCCGTTTACAATGTAGGTCAACGTAAGAAGCCAATGGTTCAGTCTTTGAACCTTTCGCAGAAACGATTGGCCAAAACTGAAGATGGTCAGTACCCTTGTGTACCTTGGGTATGCCAAAAAATTTTGGCATTCTGGGAAATCTTACTGAAAGGTAGTTGTATTCTACCTCAGTAATAGCACCTTGATGTAAACTATCCAAAAGGTACAAATCAATCCTTCTATAAGCAACGTTGACCTCATGTCTAGAGACTCTACAATATGTATCAACATCGCTCAACAATTCCATCATTTGACCAATGTAGTCAATATTGTACATTATCACCATCCCCCCACCCTTGTCCGGTCTCATACATCTGTATTGCCCAGAGGATACAAAATCATGAAGTATATTTCTTTCTTCCTGTGATAAATTGTCATTGTATCTAGTCCTTTGTGCACAAATCTTCCTTAACTCATATTCAACGACATTCTCAAAAACAGTAAGTTCCTTGTTGTTAGGTGGTGTAAACACACTTCTCCTTTTCAATTGAGTATTGTTCCACCCTTCCCCCTGGTCCACAAAGTCCGAGTGGCTCCCAGAGAAGTACATTTTTAGATTTAACTCTCTCACATAAAGTTTTAAATTTTTTAACAATTGTGTTAAATCTAACCTATAGCTGGGTACAAACTTGTCACCCCTACAAAACAATTCAAAATGTGAATCTTTTAATACAAGTTCTGTGTAGTTGTAGATAATAAATCCCTTTCCTTTGACAATAATATGTTGCATTCCCTCATGAGATGTAGATGTACCATCCACTGTAATCCCTACGTGAATGTAATTCTCCCCATCGTTTATCCTAGACACGTCCTGACAACCATCCACAGGAACACTGTTGCCAAGTGGTCCTGTAATGCCCATGTTGTTCACTATTTCCTGGGTAATAACACAACCATCATTAAATTCTTTGTCATGTTCACCAAACTCGTAAACATGTTCTATCTGAAAAGTGGAGTCAACTACACAATTTACAACGTTGTCGTTAACCCCCCCAAAGTCGCAGTCATCACAAAAAACATGTTCTAACGTGTCATTGCAAACAAAAAGAGCATCAATATCATCACAAATATCAAAATTGACACAATTATCGCAGTTGAAAACTTCAACTACCGATTTCTCCTGAACCCCCTCGGGCTCCTCTGTTGAGGTTGATTGTAATTCTGGCCCTTGTTTAGAAGCCTCTCCGACCTCCGAGGCACAATCGGTTCCTCTAAAAAAATGTCATTGCCTTCACTTTCATCAACCCCCTCCCCATGTAAACGGTAGGAGTCCACCCTGGCATGTGTTCTAAACATTGTGTTATGTCCCGGTGGGTAAGCAACCCCATTTTTGTAATCATTGCCATCTCTTTTAAGCTTTTTGTTTTTTACAGCAATGTTTTTCCTAACAAAAATTTCAACATTTTTAATAACTCTCTCAAAATGACTTTGCTGTTGATAAAATAGTAAATCGGTCGTAATGCTAGAATCGAGAACTATTATCTCTTCACGCATTTTTCTTAATTTAATGTCATTGTTATGAAGTATAATGTCCAATAACTCCATACCTGTCCTTTGGTATAACTCCGTTAGTTCACGGTATGCCTCAGAAGCAAATTCAACACCTGTCGGCAGCTTCCAAAGACATAGACCCTTCGGAACTTGCTTCATATCTTTGCATTTAGATAAAAACAAACTGTCGAGCTGTATCGCCCGATATTTGGTACAAAGTTTTTCATATTTGTGAATCTGTTCCCTCAAAGAAAGAACAGGTTGATCTACCTCTTCCCCACAGTTGTCGGTCAACGAATCCTGGTGCACACTCAACTCCGGAGCCTCGAACCAGGAAGTGAGGTTACGCTGCTGGGCGTTGTGGTTCCTAGAACCCGATGAAACAGCTTCTGTGTTGTTAGACACACCTGAAATGGTCTTATTTCTACTAGCAACTTCACTGAAAGTGGAAGTTTTGCTCACCCTTTGTCCCGGTGTAATCTCGTTGGTAGAATGCATAGTGAATAATTCAACTTCAGTGTCGGTGGGACTGTTCACCGACCCTTCCCCATCATTGCTTTTATCACGATTGTATACTTGCAATAACTTGCCCAACACTGTTGTAAGTTCTTTTAAAATGTTCTCCATTTTACGGTTTTGTCTCGCCAATACCAAAACACCAGGTCAATCAACACAAATAGTCCCAAACAAGGAAAAAATTACTCCAATACAGGAATCCACCAAAACTGATAATGAATGTCGACCACAATGTAAAGGTAACCGGCAATGAGACACCAAACCTGAAAATAGTTGCAGATCAGGGCAAGAACAAAAGCACGTTGCAAGTAAAATAAAAGATTTATTCCAACAAATGAACAGCAGGAAGCACATCGACTAAGCGCTTTCACCAGATACACTGGCTTCATCAGAGTCTTGATTAACCCACCCAGCTAACTTCAAATAAATACTGTTCAATGTAACAACAATTAATCAATCATTCAATTAATCACACTTCTTACAACATTAAAACCTTCAATTTCCAAGTAGCCAAAAAACATTCCAGTTTGAAATCATTCAATGAACATTTTGTAACATTTAACTTTCAAAATTGTAAGTAAAAACTGTATATGTAATATGTATAATATAACATTGTGTTTATATAATCTAAGAATAAAAATACTGAATGTATTTGTTATGTATTATGAGATATTCCCCCAGCGCAATTCATATTACTGGTTCATATTAAACTTGCCCTAAATTTTAACAAGGGTTTTAAGGAAATATTCTCATTAATCCCAGGTGATCTAGTGGCATTCAATCTGATTTGCCACTCCATTTCACGGAGTGCCACATGGTTGTTTATGTCACCTTGGTAGTCAGAATAAACCTTGTCTACTATAAAAAACAAAAACTTTTTAAACCCATGACACCCTTTAGAATGTAAAAAAAGTGCATTGTATTCATCCTCTTTTAATGGAACCACAATGTTCCCGGATTCTTTCTTTCAAGCTTCTTGTTGTCATGCCGACGTAAAATGCGTCGCATGACATACAAGTAGCCACATAAACACAATTCTTAGTTTGACAATTACACATGCCAGGGCATGCAATGGTTTGTTCAAAACTAGTAATGGTGAGGTAAGATCCTACAGCTATATACCTACACCATTTACAGCAACCACATTTGTTCATAAAGGAACGCCTAGTGCCCCTCCAATTCCTCTCCAAAATGTCTTTTAAATTAGAACCCCTACTATAAACAATGATAGGAGTGTCACCCAATATATTCCTCGTCTCTCTACTCAAAAAATGTTCCCATAGACCCTTCAAATTTGAACAAATGTCAAAGGAAATGTCGTTGTATTTCAAAATAAATTTGGGATTACACCTAATATTGTTCTCCTCCAACAAAGCCTCATTTTTATTTACTTGGCCAGTCTGAAAAGCTTTTACTTTCAGAATTGGAACATACCTACTCTTCCTCTTTTTGTATACTTCACGTTTCACTTTGGTTAACAAATTCAAAGAGTACCCCCTTTCCAGAAATAAACCAATGAGGGTGTAAACTTCTTTTTTGAACTCAATGTCGTCACTGATTAATCTTGACAAACGAACCATTTGACCCTTCACTAATCCCCTTCTTTAATGTAAAGGGTGACAACTTGTGAAGTGTAACATTGAGTTCGCGTAACTGGGTTTTCTGTAAATGTTGCTGTTAAATCCCATGTCATTTTTAGAAATCCCAATGTCCAAGTAATTTGTACACTCACGACTCCAATTGTATGTAAATTTTAAAAATTCCGAACTCGTGTTTAAATATGCCATGAACTCCATGACACTGTGTTCATCCCCCCGCCAAAGGATAAGTAAGTCATCCAGAAACCTGTTGTAAAGGAGAATATTTTCAGTGTAACTAGAATTGAATATATTTTCTTTCTCCCATGCTGAAAGCACCAGATTTGCAAAAACCGGGGCACAACGCGCCCCCATTGCTACCCCAGTTTGTTGCCTAAACAGTTCACCTTCAAATGTCAAAAAATTATTCTCCAGGACCAATTCCATTAATCCATAACAGATCTCCAATTTGTTCAATTCAAAACTAGAACTGGAAAGGAGACTGTCATAAAAAAGATTGAGACCAGCTTGGTGGGGGATGACTGAAAACAAATTAATAACATCTATGGTCAGAAACCCAAAACTGTTCATATCCGCTATATCCACTGAACCTAGTCTCTCAAGACAATGCCATGAGTCCTTCAATATGTGGCTTGCATCTAATACGGCCCGTTTACAATGTAGGTCAACGTAAGAAGCCAATGGTTCAGTCTTTGAACCTTTCGCAGAAACGATTGGCCGAAACTGAAGATGGTCAGTACCCTTGTGTACCTTGGGTATGCCAAAAAATTTTGGCATTCTGGGAAATCTTACTGAAAGGTAGTTGTATTCTACCTCAGTAATAGCACCTTGATGTAAACTATCCAAAACTATTGCAACGTGCTTTTGTTCTTGCCCTGATCTGCAACTATTTTCAGGTTTGGTGTCTCATTGCCGGTTACCTTTACATTGTGGTCGACATTCATTATCAATTATGCTTCACAGCTGTATCAGGTATTTGTCAGGGGGGGACATCCCACATGGCCATCTCGTGGGGGATGCTGGCTATGCACTGGAGCTGTGGATGATGACTCCCATCAGAAATGCACACACACCCATGCAAGAACGCCATAATGAAGCACACGCACAAACCAGAATCATCATAGAGCGTGTGTTCGCGATGCTGAAATCACGGTTCCGGTGCTTGGATACATCTGGTGGAGCCTTGCAGTACTCTCCAGGCACGTGTGCCCACATCGTCATAGTATGTGCCATGCTACATAATATGATCCTGCTGAAGCAGCTGCAGCAGGGACAAAATAGTGAAGGCCCACATAGCCCACTGCAATTGCCGAGGCCAGTACAGGCACAGAGGGATTCAGACCATGAACACACTGTGCCAGCCCCAGTAGGCAGACAGAGGCATGCCCAATATGCCTACGCCTTGGCAAAGAGGGAACGTATAGCACATACTCTGACCATGTAGGCCCCTACGGACTGACTCCTCTCCACCTGCACACACAGTAAAATGGATGGCACACAAACATGACCACCTGTAAATTGTAATGTATAGGTGGCCCAATGTGTGACTCCTACATATGCAGCCCACAAACATTGTAAACACAACAGCCAGTGGAACACGGAATGCCAACACCTGAACAGTACATGAGCCTTACAGCATATGGTGGTGCTCTGTGCCTGTCACGTTCCCAGCAAGATATAAATATATATATATATATATATATATATATATATATATATATATATATATATATATATGTACACATATGCATATATATAATACAGATAGAAAGGGTAATAGAGGGATATATGGTGATATAGATGGATTCAGTGATATCTGCAAATAGAATAGATAGTTCAACGACATTCATAACATCTTGGAGGTACAAATAAATAGGATACCGCCAACCATAGAATGTGTAACATACCGACATGCGTAACCACGAGGCTGAAAGACTGATAGAACACAGTACCGGAACAGTACATCCGCGAGTAATAGTATGATGATATGAAGGGACAGTTAGTCACCGATGCCGGTGTCATGGTCCACGTAGGTACTGTGTTCAACTGTGTCTGTGAGTGCCGTAGTCTGTGTAAGTGTGCGTTGAGGGTGCCATGTGCGTGTCTGTATGACTGTAATGTGTGTGTGTGTCCACAACATGTGTATGTTGGTGCCAAGTCAGAGGCAGATCAGTAGGGTAGGTGTGGGTATAGCTAGCCGTAGGCATACCGTTACTACCTGTACCACAGTAGGAGGGACATCCCCACCCTGGGCAGGTGTGTCCTGACATAAAACAGTACAAAGGGCAAATGTCCGAGATGGTAGGACATAAATATGTCCCATATATAATGCAACAGTCGTATTTAATAGTTATGTAATAACTATTAAATGTATGCCTGTATGTAAGAAACTTAAATGTTACATGCAATATGATAAGTAGCCAAAGTCACACAACAATAAGTATGTAGTGAGGATAAAAGTATGTGCTACCTGTGTACTGATCGTGGCTACGTGTTGGCCTGTAAATACCGCTTTGTGTCCCACAAGTGTCCAAAAATGACCATATGAAAAGGTGGCAACCCATGGCAAACAGGCTCTTTTAACAACACAACCACAATGACTGCAAATATCTGGGACAGAAATACAAGGGATAGCTGTCACTTACACATATCCCCTGATATATCGCTGCAATTATGGAGGTATACAAGTAGCAAGCTCACCTGCAGATGATATAGAAATCAATTAACAATGGCCCAATGTACAATCCCGTAACATAAGTCTACTAACTGTTAGCTCCCCAATTAGGGACGGAGCCCACACACATATATTCAGATTATGTAGAAATGCAACGCCCACAAACTGTATATGTTACGTACAACCACCGACATCCCCCACACTAGAAACTAAAGCAATACAAACTGTAATAGCAGCACAAACATCCAGTCAGCTAATTACATCTGCAGAACCCTCAACATACCGTGTGAGAGACACAATTAAAGGCGACATTCAAAATTGCAGGCATTATATAATGGAACAAACAGCCATGTTACAGGTTTTGATTGCAATACTCCGTTATCAGACGTCGGGATGACAGGTACACCCACATGTTGAACCAAATACTCTACCTGTCACACACAATCCACGGGGGACATGAATCCAAACTATACCTGTCTCCATGCATAGCAGTTGCAGTTACACATAACAAAATACAATACAGACCGTCTCCCCGAAGGTAGGGCAAATAGGCAATGCCCAGGTGGAGAATCCAATTATACCCCACTGTCGCCACGTAATTGGTGAATGGAGTAGCTGCACAGCTGATATGCAGGTAATTAGTCACTCAGGAACACCAGTTGGCGGGAAGAATCCACATGTTTCAGGTATCGACGTATATAAGGATGACTTGCCAGACATTCAAACTGTATGCTCATACTGAATAACTGTTGAAACACTGTAAGAGAGACAGAAACAAAATGCCGTAACGATAACAAGGTATGTAGAACGCCCAATATGTAAGGTTATGTATAGCATGATCTGTATTAATTAGTTTTACTGTATGTATAGCCTGGTTTGCATTAATTAAACGTGTCCGCAATGCATAAAGTGGGGAAAGGTATTTATGTAGTGATGTCTTGCTGAGCATACTAACGCTTGTAGAATCTGTGCGTCCAGCAGTGGGACACAAGGTACACAGCACAGACACCACAAAGGATGCTACATGAGGCCATTAAACAGAACAATGCCATACAACCCGCCGTCAGTGGTAGGGTATGTCCAACAAGGACGTGCCATAGCAGGGTATAGTATATGTTGATATACTGTTACAGCACGCATGTGTATGGGCATATAACGTTAATGACATATGTAAGGTGGTCCCGCTGAGCAAGTATGCTTTGTATTATGGGATACTACGTGACATATGTGTAATGTATAGTATTATAGGTAGATATGACAAATATTCTACACAGCATAACAGGCATATCATGCATACCACAGGTATCATCTATTGGTATGTACAATAACAGGATACATATGGCCTGTAGGTATGGGACATAGTAATAGCATGATAGCTAATCTAAATGGAAGGGCTACCAAGTAACCATGCACAAAGGACATGTAATAGCTGCACAGGTGCATAGTAGGGTACTATGCAGTCTGGCAAGTCCATGTGTAAGCACAACTACAGTGTTCACACTAGTGGCACCTCTCCAGGGTAGTGTCCTTTGAAGAGCAGAGCCAGGTGTCACCTGCACCACTGCACAGTACAGCCACAGCAGTGATCCCAGGCCTACATGTGTCTCCCAACCACCAAGGGAGGTATCACATGAACAGTGCTACTGAGTGTCCCTGCGTGATGTACATAGGACTTATGTTCCACAACATGGTGAGTGTCCAGTTTGGGAATGTAACCCAGAAGCACATCCCACTCATTGTGGCGTGTGTGCACATATCCATGAGCATGTTGCTCACAGTGGCCTCTGCTTATGTTGCATATGAGGAGTATATCCATCAATAATGTTGTGGACATGGGCCCTGTCTGATCAGCAGAGGTCACCCCTGAGTATGTAGTATGCAAATGTGTACAGATGTGGTGTCCGTAGTGCAGCCGCATATTTAAACTGTCGGAGCTCAGTAAACGTCATGGCGTGTTAATGTTGTGGCATGTAAAGCTGTAGCTGTTGTGTAAGGTACACCCTAAATGGGGTGGTGTACCCTTGAATGTGTGTAGATGTCTTGAGTGCAGAGGTACAATGGGTGCCTATGTACCAGTTACACACCCAGTACAGATAGGTGTGGCCATGTAGGAAGATATCCACGCCACAGTGGCAATACGGTAACCACATGAGTGGGTGCGACATATGTGTGTCCTGCAAACATGTACAATGTGATATGTATGTAGGGGACTACCATCCATGTGATAGTCAGTGGGTGAATGGTGTAATGCAAGGGTGATGTGCATGCACCTTGTGTCATGCAGCTTGATGCCATGATAGTCATATTATGTATCTGTCACAGCGACACCCGTATGGTCGGAGTCAGTATCAGCTGGTGGAGCAATCATGGCGCTTGGTATGTAGGGGTTCGAAAGCTAGGCAGGGAAAGTCCCCTGTGCCAGCCTGTTCCACAGGGAAGCATATACTGAACATGAGGGGCCCTATGACTGAGGACCATGGTATGCCAAATGTACCTGACATGAAGTAGGTACTATGGTATGCTGTCCTCACTGTGTGTCCTGTCCATGAGCCACATAGCATAACATCCTGAGACACAGGGTATGATGTGCAGGTGGATGTGTATGTTGTCAATACCAGAATGTGGAATGGTGCTGACAGGCAATGAGAGGACAATGTAGGATGTGTGGACTCCCGTACCATCAGCAACTGCCCTGGTAACTGTATGAAAGGAGTTCACCATGTGTAGGGGCCATGCTCTGGACTTAACAAGCCCAACCCGGGTGGCAGCAGAGGACGGGAGCCCAACAATGTCTCTGAGAATGACGTCCTTGATGATGTGCCCATAGCCATGCAGAACAGTCCAGTCAGGTGTGTAGGACTATAGTCCCACTCGTGCAATACGGTGCCACCTGTGTGTAGTGTGATAAATGCTGCTGTGTGCCATTCAGGGGCTACAATGTCTGACACAAGGCTATTACTGAATATGGTGACCTAGTGGGGAGACATGTAATTCAGAGGTTGGTGGACACCACAGCCTGGGACGTTGGAAGGTGACATGGGGGCAGTGTCCCAGGACATATAGCGTGTAGGTCAGTACTGTGTAGGTGTGACCACAGGGACACCACAATGTTCATGTCGGGATTGCGGCCTTGTAGTGAGTGAGAGTGTGTACTGTCAGCATTGAATCCATCCTCCAGCATGTTGCCAACAATACCTGGGTCTGCAATGTTCCTGAGTAACTGATCTATGTGACAGCAGATGTGGGTGTTGCCATGGAATACTGACATACTACCATAATGCCTGCTGGTACACCCCAGAATGTGTGGCAGTCATGTTTACGTAGCTAGTCTTGGAGTATGTGATGAGGGACCCTGTGACCCCACCACAGCTGACCAGTGAGCCACACCACACATGGGAATGTACACCACTGTACAACAGCCTACACCTGTTGTTGTACATCATATATCCGTGGAACATGACCACCAGACTGGCGTCTGTTATCTGGTGTGTACCATCATGGCTCTGTGTGGAATAGCATGATCCATGCAGTTGTGTACATGCTAATTAAGTGCACTGGGGTATGTGTCAGCATTTGTATGTGCATTGTCCATCTGCACGGGTGTCATGATGTTAACAACCGCTGTCAGCAGACGTGTGTAGTAGGTGTTGTAGTTCACATGTACTGTGTATGCTGTGATGGGTGTGTTGCCGGGATGTGGCTAACAAGGTAGATTAGCATATGTTCGGAATCCACCAATGAGGGGATAACCCCAGGTGTGTAACACCAGTCACATGGTAGTAGTGTTCATGCCAAGGGTAATGTAGGTCTTGGAGGTGGTGTGTATGGGTTGATCCAGAAGAGCGGAGGGTATGACTCATGGATGTTTCGGTACATGAGTGGCTATCCCAGTGAAGTGTTGGGTAGTGTCAGTCACACATCAGTAGTAGCTGAGGCCCACTGTCCACTATACCACCATAGAAGGTATGTTACCCGTGGGGTATGATGTTGACTCTGTCGCTTGTTACAATGTGTATACCGGTCCCGGACACAGTTAGTTGCACGTGGAGCACCTCTGATGCATTGTGCTAAGCAACTTGCCATGATGCGTGCAAAACATAGTGGGATATGGGAACCCCTCAGCTGTGGGTGTGCCGGTCCAGGTATGTGCCTGAAAGGTATGGTCTGTCTATAATCTGTCATTGCAGGTGTGCTCTAAAGAGCCTAGAGGCAGGTCACAGTCACTGCAGAGATGTTTGAGTGGTGCATTATAAGGTGTGCCTTGCCTGCGTGCATCACAGAGGAAGATGCAAGCAATGTGTCACATGACCCCATGTCACGCATGCCAGTTACCGCCCTGCCAGTGACGGTTATTGGAAACTGTGCAAGACAGGCAGTATAGAAGCATCAAGAGCATTACATGTGAGCTGTACTCCCAGGGCCGACAGGTGCAAGTCATCTGTGCCACAGCATTGTGTTTGACCAGGACAGTCATAACGGACAGATACCACATGTCTGTGGAATGACAATAGGAGCATAGTCAACTGTTGAAGTGACACAGTTGGTCATTGTACAGTGGTATCGTGTCTGGACGAATGCAAAATGATCCCCAGGGCTATGCCCACACCCTCAGGACTATAAGACTGGTGAGCTATTGCATGTCCCTGCACACGTAGTCTGTGAAGTGGCATCACAGGACAGTGACACTAACATGGCGAATGACAGACATATCATACCTGGTGAGGTGTGGTATGGGTGCATAGGTTATGTTGCAGAAGCAGTTACCCGACAGCAAGATGTAAGCGACTAACGCCTTGTGTAGCCTGCTGTGTGGAACTGCAGTGTGACACCCTACAGAGTCAGCTATGACTGGTGTGTTGTGAACGTTATAACTCACTATTGGCTGTATGTGGTGGGCACACATGAGTCTGTGGGCTATAAGCTGATGATGTTTTCTTCCATGATGGAGGCTACCTCTGGTGCCTACAGTGAGTATGGAGACGTACTGCACAGGTTGTCCTCGTAGGTGTGGCCAGTGGTGTAGATCATGTGAGACTATGTGATGGGTGGGGTGTGTTGTGAATGTTACACATCCCCAAATGACTGTCAGGTGCAGTCAGGGTTGGCGACAGCATTACCCCCAGCCATAGCTGTCAGCCTCCTGTCCCCAAAATGAGGAACATTAGCCCTCATACCGTGTGACAAATGGGCGAAACGTGGAACACTTACAACTGGCTTACTAACAGCGTCAACTAGGAACGGCATATGATGGCTAAAATAGGCTTGTCTTACGTATGAAACAGATAATCCAATGAATTAATATGATTCTCATCTATTTAGCCATGGCTAACAGGTAAACTATGTACAACAATGAATGTGTGACAGACCCTTCCAATGTGGAACCTTGAGGAGCATGCACCTTTTAGAACCCCAAATGAGGTACGTTCCCCATAATGAGGTACACCTGAGAGCTATGGGCCCAGCACGGCTGCAGACGTGCATCCCCCACAAGCTGTAGTGCCGTATGTTGGTAGGACAGCATTGAATGTGTACATGAGACAATTGCTCTATTGCCACATGTACGACATATCCCTCACATAGACAGGCAGTAGCACTGGTATGTGACAGTTGGACATGCCTGTATATACAACCATGTCCCACAGGATATGTGCGTTACGTGTGTACAACAGCTGTCGTACCTTAAGCAAGCTGGGAAGTGTAGGACAGCCAGTGTACCTGTGGGAAATGGTGTGGAATGGGCGCTATAGTAATCAATAGCTCATGACATGCTCACATGTTCTGAACAAGTGCCTAGCATGACCATACAATACAGATAGGGTGTTGGATAATATCAACCCACAAATGGTGATGACAGTCATTTAGGGTGGCACTGCACTATAACCCTGCTGAGTATGGTGTGCATGTCCATGAACCATTAGCACTGTAGATGTTAGCAATACAGATGTACAAGATAGCACGGATATTTGATTACAAATATCTTTGCATGTCACAGGAGTGTTCCACCAGTGGCCTGTTGACAGACTCACAACTACAAAAGGTGCAAGAGTGACATGTGCACAGCACATCAGTGCCAGATACAGTAGAACAGGGTTAATGTGTTGTACCCCACCCTCATTGTAGCCCATACCACACAGACAAATATTAGGCATCTGTGTATGTAAGGCTGTGAATGGCTGTGAATGGCTATGACCTATCAGTTTAGCTGTGTCAGTGTTGTGAACAACATACAGAATGGGCTGTGTGAGTGAGGTGTGTGACATATGTGCACAGTCTGATGGATGATACCAGCAGTGTCACCGCTAGGTGAACATCCCTGTACCCATACACTAATACCTAGGCTGTGGTCAACATTATGGACACTGTGTAAGGGATGGTGCTGTGCAGTGCACCCCCCAACATGGTGACGTCTCCAGGCCCCTTAGGTAGTCATATGAGGTACCCATGTCATGTCAGGGTGCCATCCATGAGCACGGAGATCACTGGCCAGGCATATACAGCACTGTGGTGACCAATATTGGATCACATACCACCTGTAAGGGGTAATGGCTATGCATGGATGTGCGATACCAGCCTTCACAATCCACACCTCCACTATGCAGCATGCTGTCTACCTTGCAGAAGTACATTTGCTACACCATGATGATGGACATGCTACATGTCCATATCCTGATCTATATGACATATGTCATGGACAGCCACCGTCCTAATACTAGGATCACCGCAGGCTGGACAGATCCCTGTGCCATATATGTGACATACACCCACCATACCATGCAACCCTGTCCATCAAAGCTGCAGATGTCATCCCAGTCATACATGGTGTGTTGGCCGCATGGTAGATGTACTATCAACTGACTGGATCAGTAATGTGGCACTGATGCAGCTTGCGGTGGCACAATGGCCGTCTGTAACAGCGTGAAAACCATGCCCGCACATGCTATGGTTGATGACCATCCCTGCGAATGTCGTCTGACTATCCATTGTCCCATGTCTATCACATGTGTAATACAGGCGATCCATGTCAGGATGTTGAACAGTTGTACAGTGCTGTGTAGATGTCTATGGCAAAACACATGCATGTGCAGGTGTCCATGTGTATGTGTGCATTGTCACTGTTCAAGTCCATTACGGCTGTGTCTGTGTTGATATGTGACATATACACAGCATCCAGGTCAACAGTAGTACTGTGGACACATCGAGGCATGTGCAGATAGGTAAGAACACAAGTGCAGGCAAATAGACATACCCACAGCAAGACAGCATTTACATGGAGTATGAACACTGTAATGAGGTGGCACACATATATGGTGATAATATCCAATGCATAATGGGTGTGACATGTGTGACACAAACATGTCAGTCATGTCAGTGTCATGATGCTTTGCAAAGATAACTGTGCAGATGCAGTAGATGTCATAGAAATGTATGTGCAGCAGTATCTCTGTACATCTCTGAAACTGTGACCTGTCACCATCATTATGTTTTACAGATAATGCCCCGTACACGCCTCCCAGCATACACCCGCCATGAGGATGATGTCCTCACCCCACAGCTCTATGACAACTATAACTTGTTGTTCAGCCATGTTCCGCAGCATGCCCAGCAGCGGGATGACCTGTGGCAGGATCTACACAGGAGGGTGAATGATGTGGATGGCCATAACCGCACCTACCAGCAGGTGCACAGACACTGCATGGACTTGATACGACATGCAAAACAGCGTGCCACTGCAATCACCAGGGAACAAGGTGGAACAGGTGGTGGGCCACCAACCCAGCCCCCACTCACACACACACCGAGGAGCTACTGGCCAGTCTGGGGATACCCAGAGAACAGCATCCAGAAACACTAGCTGCCATCGTGGAGGTGGGTGTCTCCCAACCAATGAGCCTGGAGTTGCCTGGTAAGTCAGTAATGCACATATGGCTATTATATCCCATGTAGTTGCATGTGTCACTGTACATTATGTAAAGTAATAACATATGCCAGGTATGTGGACACACATGCTGCATACTACAGTATGCTACGTTGTGTATGCACACATGTGCATACTATATGCTATTACACAGGTGAATGTGTTCACATGCACAGTGCAATGTGTGGCTGTCATACAGTCATGGATAATGTTCATACTGGTGTGTCACCCCTATACAGGTACCTCTGGCGTGCCGCACAGACATGGGTCCGTTGCAGGTGAGACTGTCATCAGTATCAGGCATGTTACAGTGTAGATCTATTTGACATGTGGCCAGTTAACATTTGCACACCTGATGTTTGTTCCAGTCACGATATGCAGGTCGCACCACCATGCATTCACACACACCACCCATGTGCAGTATATACAAACGTAATGATACACAGACTTGAAACCACAGTACTTGTCAATGCGACATGTGTGGTCAGCTGTGCATACAACGATGGAGGTGTTCTACAATGGAGGCATATGTAGTATGCATTGGAACAACATGTGTGGTACACACACTGTACCACACAGTGAGCTGTGATATGGGCAGCTCACAAGTGTCACCATTGTGTCATATGCCCCTGCATTGGTTGCACACATTGTGATGTGCCACCTGACATGTCCCAGACATGTAGTGTTCTGTCTGCAATATTGTCACACTATCGCATGACCTATACCCCACATACCAAACATACAACCCATTGTCTGCATAGCCCTGTGGATTGTGACATATCTGACATGTATGGGTGTATGTCATATGGGACCACACAGACATGTGGAGTAGATGCCCATCACACACAATTAGCCAACACATGTGCACACATGGCCATGGGGGATGGCCAGAGACATGTAGCCACACAGTACTTGGGATGTGTATACACCCTGTTGCATATTGTCCACACATGGTCCAATTATAGTCTTAGTTGACCGATTATACAGTTGATGTGGTACACTGGACAACCTAAAAGCCTGTGCACAGCTACTGGAGGTGTCACTGAAGTCTACCATATACGATCTGTCGAACATCATGACTGTGTTGCAGTTATGGCTATGCAATGTGTACATATTATGCATTCTACAGCAACATATATGCCTCATGTTGCATGCAATGGCACAGTGTCTGTACTTCACACTGTATAGCAATGTAGATGGCTCACACTACCCTCCCATGCTCATGCACATTTGCTAAACATGCATTCTATCTGTAGGGCATACACACAGCACTGCAATGTGAAGCCCATTATGATGCTGTACACGTGTCAGGACACCATTGTGTCATACATGTATGCATGTTAATGCACATGTCAGCAGATTACATGTCAAGGTCACGTCAGCCATGTGTACTGTTATCCTGTTCTGGGCCACATGGTGTATCACGGGGATGCATGCATACTACCATGAATGTGTGAACTGCATGGCTACTGATATGACACCTGCTTGCTGTAGTGTGCACCCCAGGGAGGTATGCTTACTAACACTATTATTGTCTGAGCTGCATGCCCTCTGCTGTATCGCAGGCATGCTGCCTGCCATCTGACAAATCACATGCATGGTGTGTCTGTGTGTGTCTGTGTGTGTGTGTGTGTGTGTGTGTGTGTGTGTGTGTGTGTGTGTGTGTGTCTGTGTGTGTGTGTGTGTGTGTGTGTGTGTGTGTGTGTGTGTCTGTGTGTGTGTGTGTGTGTGTGTGTGTGTATGTGTGTGTGTCTGTGTGTGTGTCTGTGTCTTTGCATTCACAGGTGATGTAGGTGCGTTACCCTCCTGCGGTCCATCTGATGTTAGTGTCCCCACAGATACTAGTGGTGATGAACATATGCATTTTGAAAGGACAATACGTCAGGGTATCCCGTATGACATCGGCCGATCTACAATTTGATTTAGAATGTGACAAACTGGCATTATTGTTTCAGGATAGGGGTTACCCCATTCCTTTGATCAACTCTGTCCAGGATGAAGTGCAGAAAGCCAGACTTACTAGATTTGGTCCTATACTAGGCAAGGGCACACTTGTGGTTAATAGTAATTCCAGTGGGTTGGTTCCAACTGCATTCAATAGTAACTATGCCTTCATTACGGAATATAGTGCTAATGCAGCACATATTTAAAAAATTATGGACAGGGAATGGGAATCATTTCAGGATTTGACTGATCTGAGTAACCTTAAGGGCAAGGCTTTAAACACTGTCTTTAGGAGGGGATTTAATATCAAGAGGGTTCTGGAACAGGACAACCATACAACACATTTCAATCGACAGAGAAAAGGGACATATAAATGTGGACGTTGCACCCAATGTAAATATATAGCTCACAATGATCACATGTATTTGGAGTCTAGAAACAGGAGTATTACAGCGATTCAATATTTTAACTGTAACTCCACTGGAGTTGTTTATTTGGCCGTCTGCCGGTGTTGCCAGGTGTTTTACGTCGGCAAGACCAAAAGGCAGCTAAAACGACGCATTTATGAACATCAATATGATATTCAGAAATTAAACAGTAAAAACGCTCTATACAGGCATACTACTTCATGTGAGGGAGCAATGTTTATGTTTTTTGTACTGGAATCTGTGCCTAAGGACATTCGGGGTGGACCTTGGGAAGCTAGGCTTGCCCATAGGGAGACCTTTTGGCAGATATTTTTAGAATCTAACAAGTTCCCTGGTCTTAATGATTCTATCTCTATTGTTCCCTACTTGAAACTCAAGGCAGGGAAAATATAAAGGGGTGAGGTTCTATAGTTACAACATATTTCAATACATTTTAATATTTTAACAATTGATTTGTTAATTTTGTATTTACATTTGTACTCAACTTCAAATGTAAAACAAATATCTATTTGTATAACATATTTTTTATATATATTTTTTTGCATATTTTTTTTGCATTTATATTTTTTGCATTTATAATTATTGTATTCCACATTTTGGCAAACTTGTCATCATTTATATATACATATTTTTATACATACATTTTAACATATACATTTATATTTTACCAAATATATTTGTATAACTTGTATTTTAAAAAAAAAAATTAGATAGGTTGTTGGTTTAATACAAAGTGTACTATGTATTAATTATTCAAGTATACTAATTGCAGTATGTATTTAAGCAGTGCATTTTGTATTGGCTTTATCTGAAGAAGTCGTATTTTCGATGAAAACGTGTTTTTCCAATATCTGTGACATTAATAAACTTGTTTTGGAGCTACGTGGATCCTTATTGTGAGCAGTGGCATTTTGGTACTGGTGGTGGCTGTTTCCCGGACCAGTTTGCTGTGCTTGGTTGGTGTTAGTTGTGTACAGTGTTTCTTACAGTAGTACATATGCATCAGGTACAGGCAGGGTTGTCAGGGGCTGAATCTGTGTTAATGGTTACCATCCCAGCTATGTCCCCCTCTTCCCCACACACAGTTCTGCTGCCAACACATACCGCATCACCGGTGGCCATAGAGGAAGGACAGTCAGCGTCTGTTGGCATGGAACAGGAACGTGTGGTGGCTACAGAAGCTGTGTCTACAAACCATGGTGTCAGTGTAATGACTGCAGATGTGCCACACAGGCATGTGGCCAGTGCTGCTCGTAGGAGGACCTCTGGCAGACATGCACCTGCAGGACAGAGCGCAGCAGCTGGTATCACCAGACACATGTTCCAGACTGTAATGGTGGCACAGGCATGTGCTGAATGGCAGAACAGAGAAGGGCAGAGGCTGCAGAGGGCTGCTATCCATACCCTAAATGACAACATCCAGGCATTGGCAAATGCTCATCAGCAGATTGCTAATGTTCTGGATAGGCGACTAGGTGAAATGGTCGGAATCCTTGACCGAAGCATGGCAATCCATGAGCGGGAGCTGTCTGTGCTGGAAAACCTGGTAGGAGTGAGGCATAGGCCACGTGGATGTAGGCCAGCAACACCACCTAGTGTAGGTCGACATGACCGTGCCACCTCACATGCCCACTCCCATAGTGCCGGTAGCAGTAGCAGTGCAGCAGCTGCTGCGCTGTCAACACCAGGACATAGCAGGCCACGTGTACGTGGCCCTGGATGGTCTCAGCGGGGACACGTTTCCAGCAGACATGTGTCGTCGGACAGTAGCCACTCTGTACCTCCACCTGGTAGTGCCCGTGCAACCCCAGGCAGGCACAGGTCACGTGGCCATGGACGGACACAGTGAGCTGTACAACCTGCACTGTACAATCTGGGGCTGTCAATTATACCCCGTGTAGGCATCACAAATGGCAAATCTGTGTACACACATACACGCACACAGCAAACACAACTGTAGGGCTCCACAACATCCACATGCATTCTGCACAGATATGTCCAGTCAACTCACCGGCCCTTACACACACACACACACACACATGATGTTATCCATTGGTGGAGTCTATGCCCCTGGCAAACATACCACCCTGTGCAAATGATGAAGCCTGTGCCGCATCCCTGTCATCCACACCATTGGTGCAGGGTTATGCACAAATATTCTGATGCACAGGGTGAACAGCATAGTGAGAGGTGTATGTAATACCTGTGTATGCATAGTGAGGGATGTGTATGTTGCAGTGGTTGTGTGCAGCCTATGCCCCTGGCAAACATATCACCCTGTGCATATGATGAAGCCTGTGCCGCATCCCTGTCATCCAGACCATCGGAGCAGGGTTATGCACAAATATTCTGATGCACAGGGTGAACAGCATAGTGAGAGGTGTATGTAATACCTGTGTATGCATAGTGAGGGATGTGTATGTTGCAGTGGTTGTGTGTGTGAATACTGAGTTGTGTATGTGACATAGGTTGTGTACTGTCGACATGCACCAGTCACATCATGTAGTGCAGGTGCAGCATGCATTGTGATGTGTTCACGGTATGTGTCTCAGTTACATCTGTAGCACCATGTTGGTTGTGATACCCTGGTTCCCTCCTATGGTGTACTTGCATGTGCCTACAGGTAGCAGTGTTTGCAGTCCCCCACGTGTAACTGTGGAGTACACACAGGCACGTCTGGCAATATCAGCATGCTACATGTACCCTCATCCTGACTGTTGGACACACAAACATGACACAGATGTCCGCACATATACTGCACCTGACGCATGTGGTCGGTGCCACAGGCTACACTGGACAGAGACGTGACATACATAGCAGGACACATTACAGGTATGGTGACATGGTGCAGGGGTTGTACACAGCGGCCTGGCCAATGATGATGTGAGGTGTCACTTGGTAGCTGGAGGCCACACTGTGCAGCAGTATGACCCGTAACAGTACGTGAACATGGCCGCAGTCACGGGGTGTACACCACTATAACGCACACCCCATAGTGTGCAGCTGGGGACCCTTGCCTGTGTGGTCATCACCCTCATAGTACTATGCACCCACACAAAGTGTCACAGAGAAGGGACATGCACAGGTAGCCAGTATGACTGGGACCTATGGCATCAACAGGGTTGTGCAATGCATCACCATTACGGGTCAGTCAACATGTGGGGCCAGCGATAATTTCCCACCGTATATTAGCATACACACTCACACCAAGTACCAGACATACATACAGACACACACACACACACACTGTGGTGACCACACATGTGTATATGGACAGCCGATGTGTGTGATGCACATCACCGGCGAACGTCATGCTTCCCACACTGACGTATGTACAGTTCTTTACAATGGTGTACAGGGATGTGTAGCAACTGGGACATATTCCCCGCGATATGTGGCATCCCTGGTCACACATTCAGACACACATGGCAGTGCTGGGAATGATACACCAGCCATATGATGACACGTTTGCTGGACATGCAGCGGTATTGATTGTATTATGTGTACCAACGCTATATCTGGCAAATGTGCTGCTATATACACACGGAAGGTTGTAGGTGTTACAGGTGCCATATGACATATAGTTGTTAACACCTGACCGCTGTGTATGCATTATGTCAGCACCGTCACGTAACAGCGACATAGCGTACAGTTAGCACATGGCATGATAGGATGGTGTGTGACACAACTGTGAGCCACCCCCTGCACACATACATCTAGACAGGTGGTTCACCACGTAATGTACACACATCCCTCCATACGTGCTGTTTGTATGTCACCGTATACAGATGTCAAGGATGGGTCTGCATTGCGTCTGCATGTCGTAGGTAGGTGCAACTATGTTATGAACATCGGCCACTGCACATGCATGTTTGCTGCATGCACAGTACAGATGTCACATGTGTCTCTTGTTGCCATGTTTGTATGCATTGCTATTGTTGGACATGTGTGTTGACATACATAACACATGGACTGCGGTATGATATCATGGGTGTCACAGGCGACCAGTACAAGGGTATGTGTCCCAGTCAACACTGCTACCCCCTGTAGTGTGAGCATTCAATAGACATGGGCCCACCTTCAATTCACATGTGTAGCATTGATTAAGCCAGTGTTATGCACAAGGTACATCAAAGGCCATGTATGTATGTGTTGTGTGTGCAATCCATGCACACATCCACAAAATCACATGTATGATGTACCCAGACATGTGTTCATTGGTGTACAGCAACAGTCAGGTTTCACAGCTGTGTAAGGGCCATGGTATGTCTTGAGCCGACCTGTTCATGTATACTGGTATCATTGCAATGCATAACACCTGTTGGATCCCTTTTGGTACATGTGTACTCTGCACAGCTGGTGTACACCGCTGTACAGCACAGTGGTCATGTGTCACATGGTGTTGTGGGACCGTAAGGCTGTGTAGTGCTGCACCAATGACATGGGGCTGACTTGACAGCTACAGTGTACACTGCAGTGTGTACGTGTGTGACCTGCACCTGTGACAGCTGTGATGGCAGCTGTGTGTGTACAGGTCACTGCATGTGTGACCGCCCTGTGCATGAGGGCAGTTATACCTTACTGTGCCCTTCTGTGTGTACACTCCATCTGCATGCAAGATTGCCCTTTGCAACTGCTAAGTGTGTGAGCATGTCCAGTACACTGTTCTGTAGATGGACACACAGTACATTCCACACTGTGCCCCTCCATGATTAGACTCTGTGTGCATTCAAGATGGCCCTTTGCAACAGCTAAGTGTGTGAGCATGCCCAGTATGCCGTTGTGTAGATGGACACACAGTACATTCCACACTGCGCCCCTCCGTGATTAGACTCCATGTGCATGCAAGATGGCCCTTTGCAACAGCTACATGTGTGAGCATGCCAAGTACGCTGTTGTGCAGATGGACACACAGTACATTCCACACTGCGCCCCTCCATGATTAGACTCGGTGTGCATGCAAGATGGCCCTTTGCAACAGCTAAGTGTGTGAGCATGCCCAGTACGCCATTGTGTAGATGGACACACAGCACATTCCAAACAGACGTGTGATACTAAGCATGTGGGCATGGCCATTGACATCCTGTATAGCCATGGTGGTCATCCAGGCACCAGATGTCCAATTTCAATGTCACGATGGATGCCTTCATTGAACACACTTGTTTCTCTCTCGAAGGGTGTACTGTCTGTGGCGCATCCCGTATCTATTCAGTCGTGTTGTGCTCCATAGATATTTAGTTGGCCCATTGACAGCACTGGCATGTTTGTGTACGTCTACCTTGGGACGGTAATATGCTTTCAGACCGCTCAATCTCTAAACATTCCCTATCAGCATCTTTGCCTTTGCGGATGATGTCACCCACCTAGAAGTATGCCTCTGGGAGTGCTGTGTTCAGCAATCCCGGTAGCGCGTTCTGTAAATGCGTAATGCTGTAGTGTGTTAGAGTAGGTAGGTGTGTGTTCAACTCCCGGCCCTTCCAAGTGTGTGTGCATGTGTTTCCAGCTGCCTGGGGACACAGTAATGCTTTTAGATGCCTCACAACACATGCATTCCCTATCGGCATCTTTGCCTTTGCGGATGATGTCACCCACCTAGAAGTATGCCTCTGAGAGTGCTGTGTTCAATAATCTCGGTAGCGCGTTCTGTAAATGTGTAATGCTGTAGTGTGTTAGAGTAGGTAGGTGTCTGTTCAACTCCTGGCCCTTCCAAGTGTGTGTGTGTGTGTGTGTGTGTGTGTGTGTGTGTGTGTGTGTGTGTGTGTGTGTGCGTGTGTTTCCAGCTGCCTGGGGACACAGTAATGCTTTTAGATGCCTCACAACACATACATTCCCTATCGGCGTCTTTGCCTTTGCGGATGATGTCACCCACCTAGAAGTATGCCTCTGAGAGTGCTGTGTTCAATAATCTCGGTAGCACGTTCTGTAAATGTGTAATGCTGTAGTGTGTTAGAGTAGGTAGGTGTGTGTTCAACTCCCGGCTTTTCCAAGTGTGCGTGTGCTTCCAGCTGCCTGGGAACACAGTAATGCTTTTAGATGCCTCACAACACATACATTCCCTATCGGCGTCTTTGCCTTTGCGGATGATGTCTCCCACCTAAAAGTATGCCTCTGAGAGTGCTGTGTTTAGTAATCTCGGTAGCGCATTCTGTAAATGCGTAATGCTGTAGTGTGTTAGAGTAGGTAGGTGTGTGTTCAACTCCCGGCCCTTCCAGCACATTCCAAACAGACGTGTGATACTAAGCATGTGGGCATGGCCATTGACATCCTGTATAGCCATGGTGGTCATCCAGGCACCAGATGTCCAATTTCAATGTCACGATGGATGCCTTCATTGAACACACTTGTTGCTCTCTCGAAGGGTGTACTGTCTGTGGCGCATCCCCTATCTATTCAGTGTTGTTGTGCTCCATAGATATTTAGTTGGCCCGTTAACAGCACTGGCATGTTTGTGTACGTCTACCTTGGGACGGTAATATGCTTTCAGACTGCTCACTCTCTAAACACTCCCTATCAGCATCTTTGCCTTTGCGGATGATGTCGCCCACCTAGAAGTATGCCTCTGGGAGTGCTGTGTTCAGCAATCCCGGTAGCGCGTTCTGTAAATGCGTAATGCTGTAGTGTGTTAGAGTAGGTAGGTGTGTGTTCAACTCCCAGCCCTTCCAAGTGTGGGTGTGTATGTGTGTGTGTGTGTTTCCAGCTGCCTGGGGACACAGTAATGCTTTTAGATGCCTCACAACACATACATTCCCTATCGGCGTCTTTGCCTTTGCGGATGATGTCACCCACCTAGAAGTATGCCTTTGAGAGTGCTGTGTTCAATAATCTCGGTAGCACGTTCTGTAAATGCATAATGCTGTAGTGTGTTAGAGTAGGTAGGTGTGTGTTCAACTCCCGACTTTTCCAAGTGTGCGTGTGTGTGCGTGTGTTTCCAGCTGCCTGGGGACACAGTAATGCTTTTAGATGCCTCACAACACATACATTCCCTATCGGCGTCTTTGCCTTTGCGGATGATGTCACCCACCTAGAAGTATGCCTCTGAGAGTGCTGTGTTTAGTAATCTCGGTAGCGCGTTCTCTAAATGCGTAATGCTGTAGTGTGTTAGAGTAGGTAGGTGTGTGTTCACTCCCAGCCCATCCAAGTGTGTGTGTGCATGTGTTTCCAGCTGCCTGGGGACACAGTAATGCTTTTAGATGCCTCACAACACATACATTCCCTATCGGAGTCTTTGCCTTTGCGGATGATGTCATCCACCTAGAAGTATGCCTCTGGGAGTGCTGTGTTCAATAGTCTCGGTAGCGCGTTCTGTAAATGCGTCATGCTGTAGTGTGATAGGGCACCTAGGTGTAGGTTCGATTCCCAGGCCTGCCAGATGTGTGTGTGTGCATGCTCCCATCTGCCTGGGGACTCAGGTTATGCTTTTAGATGCTTCGCAACACAGATGTATCCTGCTGCCATCTTTGTCTTTGCGGATGTTGACACGCACCTAGTAGAATGCCTGTGTGTCTGCTGTGTTTAGTAGTCTCGGTAGCATGTTCTGTAAATGCGTCATGCTGTAGTGTGATAGGGTAGTCATGTGTAAGTTTGATTACCAGTCCTGCCACATGTGTGTGTGTATGTCTGTATCTCTCTCTCTCTCTATATATATATATATATATATATATATATATATAAAATCTATTTTCTGCCCATAACCCTGCTCTTGCATGGACAGCTGACTGTTTCATGTATCGCATATTTGCATAGCTTTCACATACCAATGGGGTATGTTGCAACTCCCAACATTGTCCATGCAACGACCGTGTTACGGGTGGTGTTACATGCCCTTACAGGCGTTTGCTGTATATCTTGGCCGACATCTATCCTTGCTGTACTCTCACTGTACTGACACCGCGGAGGCTTCATGTATCATGGCCTAGTTTTGATGTGTGTATGTCTATTTGTGCTGTGTGCATGGCTGTGGGTATGTCCCAGTATCATCATTTGTAAAGGTGACAGCCCTAAAGGTTCTTCATGTAGGGAGGGATTACATATTAATAGGACGTGCTGGAGGGATAGATTCATCACCCAAAGACTCCCTATGCTGTGGAATAAAATCCCGGTATATGTGAGGCAGAGCACCTCGCTGGCCTTGTTCAAGAGAAATCTTGACCAATGGATGGGAGATCGCAGATATACCCCAGGGATTACCTCAGTGTCACTGCTCAACAGAGGCACAGCAAAATAATGGGTATAGTTCCCCATACTAAAGGGGTGGCGTAAGCCACAAAACTATGGGCTAGGCTTGTAAATGCCCTCGGGCAGATAGCCTAGTATGAACCTATGAACCTATGTAGACTGCTGTGTCATTTGACATGTCAGCACATACCTGCAGACAGTACTGCACGTCCTACTGCAGCGCATTTCATACCTTCTGCGTTATCTTGCAGTCAATATTGCTGTTTCCTCACACATGTATCTGTTTCTGTTCATACCACTCCACCTCCTAGAGCAAGTTGCTGGACGAGGCCTTATCTGATAGTGGGACACATAGGGGCAGTTTTGACATGTTGCTCTTACAAACGTAAATAGTTGACACGATAATAGGTTTTGCATTAGTATGGCTTTTCTGTCGGATTTGGTGTCTTACGCACATGTTTGTCATTATTTCATGTCTTCAGTTATCATGGAAGTGCCAGAATGTTACTGTTACGTGGAACACACCAAACATATGAGGCAGAACTCTGCATATTCATCATAAATCTGTACAGTTGCGGAGTATGTGTCTGTAACAAAATATCAACTTTCTGAGACCAATACACACACTGTATGGTGGCATCACAGGCCACATGCCATTACATTTATATTGCAGGACACACCCACCCAGACAGTTGTATTCCTCACACAGGCCAACAGCTGCTTATCCACACTAATTGGTCTATCATGTACCGTATGTGTGCGCTGGTATTTGCACTTTCTGTCAGTGGCAGAGCTCACGTACGTGTCTGGGGGACTGGACATTGTTACGGTGACACTGCATGACACCCTGAGGGACACATTACGTTTGTGTCTATTAACCTTCCACATTGACATTCACAGGGCATACGTTGTCATTCACATTTGTCAGTGTACATGCGTGACTTGTACATGTTTTCTCATTTGTCCTGATGTCTTTCTTCTCACCTGTCCACCTAGTATCACTAGTTCTGTACATGTATTTTGGACAGGTTACCTTCATACCCCTAACCTGTACACATTATGGGTAAATGCCCTGACGTTTGACCTTGTTACATTTGTCATAGTGATGTGCCTTTCTGGTAAATTGCTGGCAAGGCATTACGGACTGTGTGGTAGATAATAGTGACTGACATTTCCATTACATGATTAGTAACACTCATAACATCCGTATTCATGGGTACGCCAGTATTCTCACAACGTTCTGACTTTGTCTGGGGTATATCCAATATAGTCCCTATTTGTATTTCATGTACTATGCCTTAGTGCAGCTGTGTTATTCTGACAGTTTGCCAGTTATGGGTACCATCTTGGTCGTACGCATGTCTATCCATGATAATTGCCTACATGACACTGATATAGGGCCCTACATATTGCCAAAACAGTTTCCGCAATATCCAGTGGATGGTTTCCCCATTATTGAGAATATAGGCGTGTGCTATACCCACATCACTCCCATGGGGCGGGCCTACGAAATCCCTGCCAAATAACACCTAGGCCCATTTCTGCATACCTATGATTCCCATACCTGACAACCCTCTACAGTACCCATTGCACATGTTTAATGTGTGCGGTACTGAAGTGTGGAGACACTTATATGCACTCCCCACACTCCGGATATCAGTTCGTACGTCATACATTCCATCGACACATGTGTCATCACCCTTGCACCTGATACTGTTGCATGTACAGCTATTTTGTATTTGCTGAGGTCACTTCTTTTGCGTCAATGTCGGTTGACACTATGTATGATTCAATTTATGGAGTCCTGCAATGGACACCTATCTGCATGTTTAAAGTGTAGAACTTGCTGGACTGTCACTTTCTGGCCAATGTTTTTGAATGCTGCAGTTTGTTCACCTTTCCTGCATGTCTGTTTGTCTATCCATATTAGCTATAATGTCACCTATTTATGTACATATGTCATACCTACGGGACATAAGTCTGTTGTGTATACATATATACATGTACAATCCTCATTTCATAACTTGCTTTGGTTTACGTCTGTGGATTATGTGTATACACATATATCTATATCCATACCATACCTTTCCACTATACAGATTGTCGCAGAGTGTACAGCTGCTTGCCCCTTTATCTTCGCTGTGTTTTACATAAACCTGTGTCTATCTGGCAATGTATTGGCATTTCATTTGAGACTTATGGTGGGGATTTCTGGCAAGCAGTTCAGGATACAACTGCATACCCTTCAGAGAATCCATGGTACTGACACACCCGTTATTCTATCCACTTTCTATGTTTGTTCTGGCACATATCTGGGGTTTGTCCCTATTTGTACCGGTAGTTTGCATGGCTTCATCTGGTTTCATACTTTACGAGGTTAATGGGTTTGAGCCATGTATAACTAACGTGAGGGAAACAGCATTCATTTACTATGCTGTGAGCGGATCACACACGCACAGGCACACTTGCATTTCCTTATTGTGGGTTACGCGCGGGCGCGCATACATATCCTTATTGTGGGTTACATATGTTTACTAAGTCTTTGTGCTTACGTGGCTTTTATTACTTGTGACAGTACCAGTAATTATCTGTAATCCGGTTAATGGACGTTTGTGAAACACACGTTCACCTTTACATATTTAACTGTCTGTACAGCACAGACGCATTCATTTCACTTTCACATTATATGTGCTGTAGTCGTTGTTCAACCGGGACTGCATTCACGTTGGCCGGATGCTGTAACCAGTATACATTTGGTGTTCTGACTCATTTATATGCATACCCATAGTACATAGCTACATTAACATATGCCTCACTGCTTCACTTACATCACAGGCATCCATTCTCCTGCTGGGAAAAATGCGGTACTACATGTTACACATTCCCTATTCCCTACTGCTCTGGACCCAAGCTGCATATTTCATCACTGCAGGGATATTCAGAACCCAAAGGCTTATATTCCTGACACATACAGGTCTTTAATTGTCAGGGTGTTCATGTGGTGATCTGAGTTTAGGCTTGTCCGACTGGTGAACGGAACTGCCCTGACCGTGTTCAAATGTCAGACAAAGCAGTCATTTTAAACATTTAATCTGTTTACAGACACAGGTGTTTTGGCAGTACATAATATGGGTGGGGGTGGTTACGATACATAATCCACGGTGAGTGGTGTTCCCATTCACATTTGACTATTTCCTGTATTCATTCTTACGAGGGTTATTATTTTGCACATGACGTAACTATGAATTAATTACGGGTATGCAGTAGTACAGTCAACATATGTGACGGTTTGTTACAGTATATATGTACGGACCTCTGTAATACTGGGGACTACCCCACATCCTTCACAACATTTCCTGCTTATGTACATACTATTATTCAGTGAACTTTCGAACCTTGTGAGAGCAGTAATTACATCTGTCCGTATTTGTCCACCCATCCTTTTAGGCTTTGTCCAGGTATTGTTGCTGTAATAGGTTAAGAGGTGGTGTCGGTATGTGATTGAGTTGAATATATACTGTCGATAATTCAGTGGGGAGTAGGGTTACCACTTGTTCCTCTTTGCGAGGGGAGGTCCCACTTTGGACAGTTGTGTCCTGCGATGACACCTAAGACATGGCAAATGTCCTGTGATTTTAAGACAATAATATATTTCTTATTTTCTGTACTAGTTGCATGATACAGGTATTTTGTATCTGGTACACATAACTATTATTTGGGATAGCATAAGCTAATCAAATGCTATGGCATAAGTTTTTATCTTGGCATACACGTGTAATTCTGTCCTTTGCACTGGCCGGGGGTATGTTTTATCCTGCAAATTCTCACATTTCTACAAGGGATGTCCCACCTTGGCCATCTGAACAGGTGACAACCCTAGTGGGGTGACCTGCATGGGGGACAGCTGTTCCATCCTGCGTAGTATGACTTGCATGTCTGTGTAGAAACTGAACAGTTCCATGACTACACATACATGTTTTGTCCAGATGTGTACAGTAATGGGCACCGTGGCGTGTAAACAACTCTGAGGTTTCAACAGGTTACTTATCCCACACGGGATGTACACACATTTTGCCATAACATTAACACACGGGCATTTGGATTTACGTACCTGTGATGGGATATTTACAATCGTGGGATACATATTTGCAATCCGGACACTGCCTAGGACGATACTTCCTACTATATATTGGGAACTCGCTATGTGCAGGTGTACGGATGCGCAAGGCTGGTAGCTGGATTTGGTGGACATTTGGACATGGGTGCGGGTTATGTGCTATACTGGGGTTGTTGCGTATTGCATTTGCATGCATGGGTTCTACATTTGGATATCCTGGTTCTGCATATAGCATCCTATATGTATGTGACGGTTACGTTCCTGTTCATGTGTATAGCACATTTTAATATACATATGTTTGTGTGTGTTTGGTATACAATTTGGACTGTCAGGTTTCTTTATGGTTGTTATATAGCCACAACTGCCCTGCTGTGTACTATCACTACCACTGTGGGACTGCTGGTGACCATACCCATGGGGCTAGACGTGTGTATTGGCGACGCGCTGACATGATGCACTTCACTTCCACTGGGTATAACTTCTGACAGTGCAGTACATTACGGACACATGATTTTAAATATCATTTGTTCCATGGACGGAAACTTATATTATGTTGCGTGCATTTCTGTTTGGTTCTCCATTTTGTGTGGCCGGGAACTGTCTTGCATGCTTTGCATACGTTTCATTATCCACGGACATTGATAGGTGCGATTACTATTGCAGGCAGGCTATAATATTCAACAGTTTAGGTTGCTCATCACCAGCCGACATTGACACGCCTCCGGGCACAGCTTAGTAACACCCCATGCACTCGCGCACGTGTCCTATGCACGTGGATGTGGTAGTGGTGCACCTTCATTAATATGCATACGGCGCTACTACACCATTTATATGCCGCACGGCCGGTGCAGGCCTTACACCGGCCTTGCGCCGAGCTTCATGAATCCAGGGGTTATACTTTTAAGGCTTCTGCCACGTATTCCTTAACACATATAGTTTATTAAGCATGGTGTCAGAAATGTAATAAATTCTATGGAAGGAAAACAGGGCATTTCATGACAGAATAAAAGAGCATATCTACCATATCAGGAAAGGCAGTGTCTCTAATGCACTTGCCAAACATGTTAGTGAGACAGATAATTCTCATGTTTTTTAATTTAGAGCAATAGGTAGAGTTTATGAAAACATCAGAGGTGAAGATACCAGAAATTATACTGAACAGTTAGAAACAAGATGGATAGTTCGTTTGAGAGGGTCAGTGGTCATGGTTTAAATGACAAGGTCCCACTCAAACCTATGTTAAAAGCAAGACCGTTGTTCAGATAATATAATTCTAGGTTTTTGATTTTGATAGAATGTTTATAGCTTTATATGTGTATATATTTTTTATTTTTTATATATGCATTTTTATATGCATTTGTATTTAATTGCAGTGATAGTGAATATGTTTTTAAGCAGCTTTTGCATGCATAAAGTGTGAAATAATGGTCCTGTTTCTTTAACAGCAATGAACTTTTACTGATTGGATACTGATTGGGTAATTGGAAATAGCATTTTAGATTTAAATGATAAAATAATCAGTTTGGAATTACATCTTATGTAGCAGTATCTCTGCGAAAGCGCTCATGTCTGTTTACGGAATAAAGAAAGTTTTTACTCTACATACTGGATTGCCTAGCCATTTCTGAGTCAACTTTGTTTTTTGGAGATTATAGTTTTTACTTTATATGACTTGGGACTTTGTTATTGCTGGTATTCATCCTATTTTGTTTCTAGTAATGCAATAGCCAATTTTCCTCTATATGCAAACCTGTCCACACCTCTCATATTCCAGTCCACATTCCTCTTGTATCCATTAATTTCTTAATGTCTACCACACACTCAGCCTTTCTTGTCCCCCAAATATATTTGCATATCTGTAGTTCCCAGAATGTCATCCGTAAACTGTAAAAATATGCTTGTAACACAGTTCCAATCAAAGTGCTAGGAAAACAGTCTACGAATGGGATGATTTCTTCTGCACATCTCAGAATAACAAACCCCAGCCTTTTCATTCAAATTTTCTTTTTTCTGAAGTAAAACTATAATTAGGGTGGGGTAAAGGGGGTGGTTGACATGGGCACCATACTTTAGGAGCCATGATCAATACTGTAGCAGAGGTGCTGATCGGTCCCTACAAGAAGTCTTTGTACTTTAAGCAGCTGCAATCTCAAATGCAGCTATTTAAATGTCATTCCTTTAGTCAGTGGTTTGATTTACATTATGGGGTGAGTGCTGATTGGTCCTAGCAACAGCAAACCTGCAAGCAGTATCAGTAAAACTTGAAACTGCAGCTGCTTAAATAATTTAAAGTACTACTTGCAATACATGTGTGTGTGTGTGTGTGTGTGTGTGTGTGTGTGTGTGTGTGTGTGTGTGTGTGTGTGTAGCAAATACCCTGCAGGGACATCTTTGTCTTCATCCTCAACTTCGAAGGACTATCTTGGAAATTGCAGGTGGCACAAAAGGGGCAATACTGCTTACCTGACTCTGATTTTTGCCTTGTCCCTTATTAAAAAATTAGATTTTCTGGTAAGTCACTGAGGATTGCAGTCAGTAAGTCAATAATGCCAGTCATTAGAGCTTCATTTCTTCTTGCTTTTCCCAGTTAGGGGTCACCACAGCAGATCACCAGTCCACTCATGATTGGTGGTGGAGTTTTACAGTGTCAAGTTGCCAGCCCAGTACCCAACCTTCCACAGAAGGCACACACTCATACCTAGGGCCAATTTAGAGTGTCCAATCCACCTACAGCATGTCTTTGGGATGTTGGAGGAAACCAGAGCACACCCACACGACCACAGCGAGGACATGCAGACTGCACACAGAAGGCACCCCAGTCAAGGATCAAACCAGAGAACCTCTTGCTGTGAGGCAGCAATGCTAACCGCTGCACCACCATTAGAGCTTCATTTCTTACTGTTCATAAAATGCGTGTTGATACAAAAGCTGTTGTTCTATTAATTTTTAGCTGAATTACAGTAGCATTTAAAAACTATCCCTGATTTGGGGTCTTTGTCTCCCCATTATTTTTACCAAAATTTCTGAGCAAAGAAGTTGAGAGGAATAATTTGGATTTGCCCAGGGCACCAACTGACCTAGCTATAGCTCTTCTTTGTAGACAAGACTCTCCCCATAATCACTGCTCTGGTCACCAGGATCTCCTTAAATAAGAGTAAATTATGTCTCTGCCTTTTTTTAGCTACCTGCTCAAAAATGTCTTAACAGCTATTATATTGAAATACACTTTAATTAAATATCACCATCATTTACAGTGGGTGCAGCTCTGTACATACTATTTACAGTGCTTTATGCAAATTTTCTATAATTTTGGGGACTTATATGTTTCCTACTGGTAAGAAGCATTGTGCTATGTGTGTGTATGTTTATGTATGTGTGCATGTGTGTGTGTGTGTGTGTGTGTGTGTGTGTGTGTGTGTGTGTGTGTGTGTGTGTGATGGTATATATATATATATATATATATATATATATATATATATATATATATATGGATCTATATAGAGTAGTAAATCCAATGAAAGAAGTCAGGAATCCACACAAAGTAGAATTTAGTGCTTTTGTTTCTTTATTAGAATCTTCATCAGAATAATCAGCACAAGCGTCCCCACCCTTAAATACATCTCCCACAGCATTAATAATGACATAATTTCCTGTAGAAAATGCATGCAGGATGAAATCCATATTAAAATAGTAGCACTCCTTTCAAAAATTCTTATTAATTTAAAACATACCTCGGGATTCATGAAGCTTGCGCCAGGCGCAGGAATAGCATAAGCGGTATAATGCCAAATATCGCCGTCGAGCGATTCAGGTACGATCCAATTCCACGTGCACTACCGGCATACGCCAGAACTGCACAGCCCCTGGCTTAGGTATGCTAATAACCCCATGCGCAGTGTCGCATCATGCAAATGAATGCATATAGTGATTCATGAAGTGGTCAGGGGTGGCTCGTGGCATCGGGCTGCCGGACTGCAGCCCCCTCAGCTAGACAGCTGAGTAGTTCTTGAAGTTTATTTTGCTTTTTAATGTAAAAAAAAAAAATCTTTTTTTCTACTTTAAATTTCGAGTCCGCGACTCGAAAGTACGCGCATGCGCATTGCGCACTTCAATCACAACAGCGTTTTTTTTTTTTTTTTTAATTCTTGCTGCAATGTTTTCATTGCAGCCCGGAGGAGCAAAGAAGGCATCATTGTGATGCCCAGAACTTCCCAGAAGTCTATGCGGTTGAGACACAAACCGCATAGATATGGAAGGAGCTCGGACTGCGATGTCCACAGGCACGTCATGACGTGCTTGCTGGGCAAATGCTGCTGATTGGTTGTCGCTCTCTTCCCGGGCTTTATGTGCTGGGAAAAGAGCGAGAATCAGTCAGTCAGTTTTCGGCGTTGGACCTGATCATATTGTGACCTTTTTTTCCTGCTATTGTATTTAGTTTTGTTTAAAGCATTTTTTTTTTGATTTTTTGGCACAAGACAAATTATTTTTGAAGTACACAGAGAGCGAGGCAATCAGGAGGACTGTGGTGGATTTATTTGCATTGCTGCTTCTTTCATCAGGCTGTTCTGGAATCAAAACAGGTGAGTTACTATTTATTTCATTACTTAATTATTTAATTTAAGTAGTTTGCTTACTTGAATCCTTCTTTTCTGCGATATATCTAAAAATCTTGTGTTTCCTTTCTTGATACTTTCTGCTAACTCCCCTTCATCTTTAACCTTTACCATCTTTGCTGCCTCATTTGAATAACAAAGATTTTTTTAGAAGTTTTTTTTTTTCAAAAGGGCCTATCATCCCTTTATATCTTTCTGACGACTTCAGCATGATTAAACAGAAAAGAATATTTATTTCTAAAATAGTTCCAGCAGAGATTTTAGCAATTTTCATTGAGAGTGAGGGAGTCTTTGAGGGATTTGTATCCTTTCAACATTATTTGTGTTTCTATGGATTTTTGGGATACAGGCCAGCCACAAAATTCAAGTTTCCCTTAAACTTTCTTTTTTCAGGCAGAATAGCTTGTTCTGAATTGAGGCTATCTTTTGAAGGAAGAGGTCTAGAGCTACAGATACATAATTTTCTTTTCATACCAGATCCTAGGTCATAGTTTCAAGTTCAAGGATTGGATAGTCTCCATTTGCTCAGAGAATGATGGTCCCAGTATGGATACTGGAGGTGCTTTTTGAGTTTTATTCATTCTACTAATGCAAGGCAGTAGTCATTTCAAAATCTGCTATGTCCACTGTCTTAGAGTTTGTGTTAAACTTGGTAGCAAATACCAGATTGTGTTGACCTGTGATAGGATTTGGTCTAGATGGAGTTTTAACCAGTTGTGAATGATCCCCTTCATTAATGGCTCCCTTGGGTGTTTTTTGTATTCCCCAAGCAGTTTATATTAAAATTATCCAGCAATATTAAGTTATAACTCAAAAGACCCTAGTAGATGTTAACATGTGTTTCCCCTGGAAGTGAGGTAGACAGTTTTGTATGATCACCCACAAGACCATGCAGCAGTCATTCTGGAACTTTTTCTAAAGCTGCAGTGCTTTTTTTCTGATTAGACAATTTTTGTATTATTGCTAATAAAAAGAAACACACCGCCACCTCCATTTCTTTGTCCCGCCTTTATCTGCCAACTTGATACTTGGACATGATAATTGGATAGGCTTAAGTCATCATTCAGCCAGGTTTCATTCAGGAATCACAACCTTAGGATTTGTGAGGGACATCCAGATTTCAAACCATGTTTTATTAATTCTGTTGATGCTAAGAAAGGCAATTTTTTAGTCATGTAATGTTAGCAGTAGCATAATTATTAACTGTAAAATAAATATGAGGAGAGATTAGGCCTGGATGGGGATGGATATCTGCTAAATATAATACTTTAATCATTACAAAATAACAAAAGGAGGTTAATTTCCAAAGTGTCTTGATAGGGAGTCATTATGCTGCACTAGTATGAGTGTTTATTTACGTATTTATTAAGAATGGTTGACCTATTTCATGTGCAATCCAGGCATAAAACACAAAGTTTACAATAAAAATTTAAACAAATAAAGGACATACAGAAACAGGTGTGTACAATTTACAGAATAAGAAAGAAAGAATTCCAACACTTAGTTGTTGCTTGTCCATGCTGATTAGGATATCATTTGGTAAGGTCCAAAGAGCTGTTGTGGTAAACTGTCTTGCCCAGAAGCCATACTGATTTCTGGAAAGTAGATATATCAAATCCGTTGACTTATTTAAGCTGAAGTGTTGTGTAATGTATTGTGCAGTTACCAGTACAAAGTGCAAATGCATTTAGTTTATTGACTAGCTAATCTTGTGTTACACCTGTTGTTCTTGTTATTACATTTACTTGCTTGGGTAATAAGTGTTTCATTTTGGTGCTTATAGTTATGTTGAAGTGGTCTTGGGTGAATGTTTATGATTTTGGTGTTGTATTGTACTTTTATGTTATTGAAGGAAAGGGGCAAACTTTTCGCTTTGGTGCTTGGGATACCTCAGCATTTTTCTGAAGAGGTCACTTGGGTGAATGTTTCATTTTGGTGCTTGTATGTTATTGAAGGGGTCACATGGGCAAATGTTTAATTTTAGTGCTTTTGCATATTGTACCTGGACATTTTACTGAAGAGGTCTTTTTTCTTTTAGGGAAATGTTTCATTTCAGTGCTTGTGTATACCTGGACATAGTAATGAAGATTTTACTGAAGGTTTTTTTTTTCTTTTAGGGAAATGTTTCATTTCAGTGCTTGTGTATACCTGGACATAGTAATGAAGATTTTACTGAAGGGGTCTTTTTTCTTTTAGGGAAATGTTTCATTTCAGTGCTTGTGTATACCTGGACATAGTAATGAAGATTTTACTGAATGGGGTCTTTTTCTTTTAGGAAATGTTTCATTTCAGTGCTTGTGTATACCTGGACATAGTAATGAAGATTTTATGTAGGGAATTTGTGTATCGGAGAAGTGCTTGTGCTTACATGGTCAGACTGCTGAAGTGAAAACTGTGCAAAATAATTTATTGTGTCATTTTAGTGCTTGTGCATACAGAGTACAAACTAATGAAGGGTTACTTGGGAAAATTATTCATTACTGTGTTAGTATTTGTGAAGTGTTTAATTTTGGTGCTTGTGTATACCTGGACATAGTAATGAAGATTTTGCTTGGGGGAAATTCATTTATCCGGGAAGTGCTTGTGCATACATGGTCAGACAGCTGAAGCGACCACTGGGCAAAATAATTTGTGTCATTTCAGTGCTTGTGCATACACAATACAAACTAATGAACGGGTTACTGGGGAAAATTATTCATTACTGTGTCAGTGTTTGGGAAATGTTTCATTTTGGTGCTTGTGTATACCTGGATATGTGATGTCATGTGGTTTATGGAAGAGGCTTGTTGGCCACTGAGTTATATGCTTTATTCAAGTGGGCCACGATCAGAAAAGTTTGAGAAACACCGGTATGGACTGTTACTGCCCAACTCTCTGATATATTAGTATATGTAGAAAATGCAGTTAACTGTTATATATTCCTAGCTGAGATCACTGAAGAACAGCCTCAAACAAAGGGGTACTGATTGCATTAATAGGTGGTAGGATAGTTAGTTTGCATTTTTTTTTTTCATTCACTGATGTGTCTTGTAGGTGGCACCTATTATGAATTATCTTTTTACAGGTCAGTGAATAGAGTTTTTTTTTTAATGCTACTTTTAAAGTTTGAGTTTGAGTGATTATTACTAGAGCTAGATTGTAAGGGGTTAGTTTTAGTTTTCTACTTAAATTTATAAGTATTGCTTTGCTTGTTAGATAGTAGTTAGGCTGGCTTAATGTAAAGTAAAGTTACAGTCAGACTAAGTGTATTTACCCACAGGACCCATCACAACGTATGGTCCTTATTGCCCTTACCAGTCATCATTTCTATTAATAATGCATCAGTCTTTCTTTGTGCTAATGTGAAGCATTGTTCCCATTGCACCATAGCCACCCCGTCTTGTTGGCCACACCCCGTCTTGTTGGTCACACCCCATCTTGTTGGCCACACCCCGTCTTGTTGGCCACACCCATCCAGCTGTCTCCTGCAGCCCCCCTATGATTTGAAGTCACCAGCCACCACTGGAAGTGGTGCAGGCATAGCGTAAGCCCACGGAAATGTAAACCAAAAAACACGGTTTACATTTTCCCAAACAGAACATCGGAGCTATGGAAGCGGGCCAGACCCAGGTATCACAACGTTAACATATGCCAATGGCGAAATACACAGCCAATGGCATAAGAAAAGATGCACAACACATAAATAACAACATTTAATGTCATGTCCACAGTAACGCACAGCACAACCGCAGGGCATGTGTGCGGAAGCTGTAACATAAAAAAATAATATAAAAATGTCATAAAATCGCAACATAATAGAAATCAGGTTTACAGCATAATACACAATGGTAGGCATGGAACACCACAACCAAGGTGCAAGGGTTGCTAAGGGCCTGCGATAGTGTTCGGCGCGGTAACTATGAATTAGTAGTCAATGCCATGCAAATGAGGCAGATAATACTGAATTGCAAATGTCCCGCCGGATGAAGGTTGTACCATACGGCGAGCTATAACACCAAGGAGTGGCTCAGAGGAGATACATGACATCAGCAGAGGGGTGTGCCACCGTAGCAGTAAGCACATTGGAGCAATGCAAATCTGGCCTGTCCATTGCTAAGCAAAGCTGCAGGACAGGGGTGGGAGGAAGGTATAGAATCGTTTAGCTGAGAGCACACATGGTGCCCAAAAGCGCATGTGTATGGGGATGAAAACGTGCCCGAAACCCAGTAATCGGACACACGCGCCGCGAACAATAGCACAAATAGGAAGGTCAGGGGAAGAAAAGAAGGAAATGCTGAAGTAGGGTAATTGGAGTACTAATGAGCAATCAACACCAATCAACCCACGATGGCCAATCGACAGCAGCTGACAAGTCTGCTTGCAGAAACCTGCAAAACAGGATAGGGGAGGCATTGGAATGCAAAGAAAGGAGGGGAGGTATTGCATTGCAAAGATAGGAGACCTGACACAGCAGAGCAAAGCAAACCAACAGCAGACCGGCAGTAGCACACAAAACGCAAGATACGCCAGGTCCAGGAAAGTACAAATAAAAGTAGGCTGCAGGATGCACACCAGAAAATAGTAGGTACAATGTGCAGAAATGTAAAGGGAATGTCAAGAGGTAATCCATGGCAGCCAAATGTAATTCAACACCAAAGGCACCACAATAGTAGTTCCGGCAGTAAAACACATAAGATACCCTGTAGCTATGATCGTACATACACACCCTATGACATCATCGGTGTTTACAGCACAATAGTATAAAGTGTGAAAGCACCCTACACACACCTGTGTATTCCCAAACACTGCACCATAGGTGTAAACACACGGGGAACGTTTAAAATGTACATGTTGGGAGCTGCCATAGCTGTGATTCATCAGCATGTGTTAGAGACTGACGGTGTTGTGGAGGATGATGTCGACAACCACCACAGGCCTTGGAGGAGAAGGAGAGTGTTCAGACTAAGGGTAACCTACCAGGGGCTACATGACCTGAAGATAGCAGAGTGTTACAGGGTGGACAGGGACATCTTACAGCAAATAGTGGAGCTGTGCTGGCCACACCTGAGAACCAGAAACAACAGAGGGGAACCCATCCCAGTGGACATGAAGGTATGTGTAAGCCTGCGAATACTGGCCACAGGTACCTTTCAAAGGCCAACTGGAGATATAATGGGTATCTCACAGGCATCAGCATCCAGGGTACTACACCAGTTCCTGGATGCCATGTTACCACATGCCAATGAGCAGATATACTTCCCCCAAACTCAGGAGGAGTTGGCCAGCAATATGCGCCACTTCCACCGTGGCACACTACACCGAGGTACTGGGTGCGATAGACTGCATGCACATACAAATCAAGTCACCACCCGGTGAGCATGGTAGGCGCTACATAAACCGCAAGGGATTCCACTCCATCAACTGCCAGGTCGTGTGCAATGCCCAGGGCATTATCATGGATGTGTGTGCTGGCAGCCCTGGAAGCTACCATGACTCCCATATCTGGCATGCCTCACAGCTGTATCAGGTATTTGTCAGGGGGGACATCCCACATGGCCATCTTGTGGGAGATGCTGGCTATGCACTGGAGATGTGGATGATGACTCCCATCAGAAATGCACACACACCCATGCAAGAACGCCATAATGAGGCACAGGCACAAACCAGAATCATCATAGAGCGTATGTTCGGGATGCTGAAATCACGGTTCCGGTGCTTGGATACATCTGGTGGAGCCTTGCAGTACTCTCCAGGCACGTGAGCCCACATTGTCATAGTATGTGCCATGCTACATAATATGATCCTGTGGAAGCAGCTGCAGCAGGGACAAAATGGTGAAGGTCCTCATAGCTCACCACAGTTGCCAAGGCCATTACAGGCACAGAGGGATTCAGACCATGAACACACTGTGCCAGCCCCAGTAGGCAGACGGAGGCATGCCCAATATGCCTACACCTTGGCAAAGAGGGAACGTATAGCACATACTCTGACAGTGTAGGCCCCTAAGGACTGACACCTCTCCACCTGCACACACAGTAAAATGGATGGCACACAAACATGACCACCTGTAAATTGTAATGTATAGGTGGCCCAATGTGTGACTCCTACATATGCAGCCCACAAACATTGTAAACACAACAGCCAGTGGAACACGGAATGCCAACACCTGAACAGTACATGAGCCTTACAGCATATGGTGGTGCTCTGTGCCTGTCACGTTCCCCGCAAGATATAAATATATATATATATATATATATATATATATATATATATATATATATATATATATATATATGTACACATATGCATATATATAATACAGATAGAAGGGGCAATAGAGTGATATATGTTGATATAGATGGATTCAGTGATATCTGCAAATATAATAGATAGTTCAACGACATTCGTAACACCTTGGAGGTACAAATAAATAGGATACCGCCAACTATGGAATGTGTAACATACCGACATGCATAACCACGAGGCTGAAAGACCACTAGAACACAGTACCGGAACAGTACAGCCCCGAGTAATAGTATGATGATATGAAGGGACATTTAGTCACTGCTGCTGGTTTTGCGGTCCACGTAGGTACTGTGTTCAACTGTGTTTGTGAGTGCCATAGTCTGTGTAAGTGTGCGTTGAGGGTGCCATGTGCATCTCCATGTGACTGTAATGTGTGTGTGTGTGTCCGCAACATGTGTTTGTTAGTGCCAAGTCAGAGGCAGATCAGTACGGTAGGTGTGGGTATAGCTAGCTGTAGGCATACGGTTACTACCTGTCCCACAGTAGGAGGGCAGCCCCACCCTGGGCAGGTGTGTCCTGACATTAAACAGTACAAAGGGCAAATGTCCGAGATGGTAGGACATTAATATGTCCCATATATAATGTAATAGTCGTATTTAATAATTATGCCTGTATGTAAGAAACGTAAATGTTACATGCAATATGATAAGTAGCCAAAGTCCCACAACAATAGGTATGTATTGAGGATAAAAGTATGTGCTAACCTGTGTACTGACCGTGGCTATGTGTTGGCCTGTAAACACAGCTGTGTGTCCCGCAAGTGTCCAACAATGACCATATGAAAAGGTGGCAACCCATGGCAAACAGGCTCTTTTGCCAACACATCCGCAATGACTGCAAATATCTGGGACAGAAATACAATGGATAGCTGTCACTTACACATATCCCTTGATATATCGCTGCAATTCCAGAGGTATACAAGTAGCAAGCTCACCTGCAGATGATATAGAAACCAATTAACAACGGCCCAACGTACTATCCCGTAACATAAGTCTACTAACTGTTAGCTTTCTAATTAGAGACGGAGCCCACACACACACATATATACAGATTATGTAGAAATGCAAGGCCCACAAACCTGTATATGCTACGTACACCCACCGACATCCCCACACTAGAAACTAAAGCAATACAGACTGTAATAGCAGCACAAACATCCAGTCAGTCAATTACATCTGCAGAACCCTCAACATACTATGTGAGAGAACAATTAAAGGCGTCATGCAAAATTGCAGGCGTTGTATAATGGAACAAACAGCCATGTTACAGGTTTTGTTTGCAATACTCCGTTATCAGACGTTGGGATGACAGGTACACCCACATGTTGAACCAAATAGTCTACCTGTCACACACAATCCACGGGAGACATGAATCCAAAGTATACTTGTCTCCATGCATAGCAGTTGCAATTACACATAACAAAACACAATACAGACCGTCTCCCCGAAGGTAGGGCAAATAGGCAATGCCCAAGTGGAGAATTCAATTATACCCCACTGTTGCCATGTAATTGGCAAATGGAGTAGCTGCACAGCTGATATGCAAGTAATTAGTCACTCAGGAACACCAATTGGCAGGATGAATCCACATGTTACAGGTATCGACGTATATAAGGATGACTTGCCAGACATTCAAACCGTATGCTCATACCAAATACTAGTTGAAACACTGTGAGAGAGATAGAAACGAAACGCCGTAATGATAACAAGGTATGTAGAACGCCCGATATGTAAGGTTATGTATAGCATGATCTGTATTAATTAGTTTTACTGTATGTATAGCCTGGTTTGCATTAATTAAACTTGTCCGCAATGCATAAAGTGGGGAAAGGTATTTATGTAGTGATGTCTTGCTGAGCATACTAATGCTTGTAGAAACTGTGCGTCCAGCAGTGGGACACAAGGTACACAGCACAGACACCACAAGGGATGCTACATGAGGGCGTTAAACAGAACAATTCCATACAACCCGCCGTCAGTGGTAGGGTATGTCCAACAAGGACGTGCCATAGCAGGGGATAGTATATGTTGATATACTGTCACAGCACGCATGTGTATGGGCATATAACGTTAATGACATATCTAAGGTGTTCCCGCTGTGCAAGTATGCTTTGCATTATGGGATATTATGTGAAATATGTGTAATGTATAGTATTATAGGTAGATATGACAGATATTCTACACAGCATAACAGGAATATCGTGCATACCACAGGTATCGTCTATTGGCATGTACAATAACAGGATACATATGGCTTGTAGGCATGGGACATTGTAATAGCATGATAGCTAATCTAAATGGAAGGGCTACCAAGTAACCATGCACAAAGGACATGTAATAGCTTCACAGGTGCATAGTGGGGTACTATGCAGTCTGGCAAGTCCATGTGTAAGCACAACTACAGTGTTCACACTTGTGGCACCTCTCTAGGGTAGTGTCCTGTGAACAGCAGAGCCATGTGTCACCTGCAACTCTGCACAGTACAGCCACTGCAGTGATCCCAGGCCTACATGTGTCTCCCAACCACCAAGGGAGGTATCACATGAATAGTGCTACTGAGTGTCCCTGCATGATGTACATAGGACTTATGTTCCAAAGCATGGTGAGTGTCTGGTTTGAGAATGTAACCCTCAAGCACATCCCACTCATTGTGGCCTGTGTGCACATATCCATAAGCATGTTGCTCACAGTGGCTTCTGCTTATGTCGCGTATGAGGAGTATATCCATTAATAATGTTGTGGACATGGGCCCTGTCTGATCAGCAGAGGTCACCCCTGAGTATGTAGTATGCAAATGTGTATAGATGTGGTATCCGTAGTGCAGCCGCATACTTAAACTGTCAGAGTTCAGTGAACGTCATGGCATGTTAATGTTGTGGTATGTAAAGCTGTAGCTGTTGTGTAAGGTACACCCTAAATGGGGTGGTGTACCCTTGAATGTGTGTAGATGTCTTGAGTTCAGAGGTACAGTAGGTGCCTATGTACCAGCTACACACCCAGTACAGATAGGTGTGGCCACGTAGAAGGATATCCATGCCACAGCGGCAATACGTTAAACACAGGAGTGGGTGCGACATATGTGTGTACTGCAAACATGTACAATGTGATATGTATGCAGGGGACTACCACCCATGTGATAGTCAGTAGGTGAATGGTGTAATGCAAAGGTGATGTTTATGCACCATGTGTCATGCAGCTTGATGCCATGATAGTCATATCATGTATCTGTCACAGCGACACCCGTATGGATGGAGTCAGTATCAGCTGGTGGAGCAATCATGGTGCTTTGTATGCAGGGGTTTGAAAGCTAGGCAGGGAAAGTCCCCTGTGCTAGCCTGTACCGCAGGGAAGCATATACTGAACATGAGGGGCCCTATGACTGAGGACTGTGGTATGCCAAATGTACCTGACATGTAGTAGATACTATGGTATGCTGGCCTCACTGTGTGTGTCCTGTCCATGAGCCACATTGCATAACATCCTGAGACATAGGGTACGATGTGCAGGTGGATGTGTATGTTGTCAATACCAGAATGGAGAATGGTGCTGAAAGGCAATGAGAGGACAATGTAGGATGTGTGGACTCCCATACCATCAGCAACTGCCCTGGTAACTGTATGAAAGGAGTCCGCCATGTGTAGGGGCCATGCTCTGGCCCTAACAAGCCCAACCCAGGTGGCAGCAAAGGACGGGAGCCCAACAATGTCTCTGTGAATGATGTCCTTGATGATGTGCCTCATAGCCATGCAGAACAGTCCAGTCAGGTGTGTAGGACTATAGTCCCACCTGTGCATTGTGGTGCCACCTGTGTGTAGTGTGATAAATGCTGCTGTGTGCCATTCAGGGGCTACAATGTCTGAAACAAGGCTATTACTGAATATGGTGGCCTAGTGGGGAGACATGTCATTCAGAGGTTGGTTGACATCACAACCTGGGATGTTGGAAGGTGACATGAGGCCAGTGTCTCAGGACATATAGAGTACAGGTCAGTACTGTGTAGGTGTGACCACAGGAACACCACAATGTTCCTGTATGGATTGTGGCCCTGTAGTGAGTGAGAGGGTGTAATGTTAGCATTGAATCCATCCTCCAGCATGTTGCCAACATCACCTGGGTCTGTAATGTTCCTGAGTGACTTTGTATGTTACAGCAGATGTGGGTGTTGCCATCGACTACTGACATACCACCATAATGCCTGGTGGTACACCCCGGAATGTGTCACAGTCATGTGTACATAGCTAGTCTTGGAGTATGGGATGAGGGACCCTGTGGCCCTACCATGGCTGACCAGTGAGCCACCCCATCCATGGGAATGTACACCACTGTGCAACAGCCTACACCTGTTGTTGTACATCATATGTCCATGGAACATGACCACCAGAGTGGCGTCTGTTATCTGGTGTGTACCATCATGGCTCTGTGTGGAATAGCATGATCCATGCAGTTGTGTACATGCTAATGAAGTGCACTGGGGTATGTGTCAACATTTGTATGTGCAATGTCCATCTGCACGGGTGTCATGACATTAACAACCGCTGTCAGCAGAAGTCTGTAGTAGGTGTTGTAGTACTCATGTACTGTGTATGCTGTGATGAGTGTGGTGCTGGAATGTGGCTAACAAGGTTGATTAGCATATGTTCGGAATCCACCAATGAGGGGATAACCCCAGGTGTGTAACACCAGTCACATGGTGGTAGTGTTCATGTCAAGGTTAATGTAGGTCTTGGAGGTGGTGTGTATGGGTTGATCCAGCAGAGCGGAGGTTATGACCCATGGATGTGGCGGTACATGAGTGGCTATCCCAGTTAAGTGTGGGGTAGTGTCAGTCACACATCAGTAGTAGCTGTCTGAGGCCCGCTGTCCAATATACCAACAAATAAGGTATGTTAACCGTGGAGTATGATGTTGACTCTGTAGCTTGTGACAATGTGTATAGCTGTCCCAGACACAGTTAGTTGCACGTGGAGCACCTCTGATGCATTGTGCTAAGTAACTAGCCAGGATGTGTGCACAACATAGTTGGATATGGGAACCCCTCAGCTGTGGGTGTGCTGGTCCAGGTATGTGCCTGAAAGGTATGGTCCGTCTATAACCTGTCATTGCAGGTGTGCTCTGCAGAGCCTAGAGGCAGGTCCCAGTCACTGCAGAGATGTTTGAGTGGTGCATTATAAGGTGTTCCTTGCCTGCGTGTGTCACAGAGGAAGATGCAAGCATTGTGTCACATGACCCCATGTCATGCTTGCCAGTTCCCGTTCTGCCGGTGACAGTTATTGGAAACTGTGCAAGACAGGCAGAATAGAAGCAGCAAGAGCCTTACATGTGAGCTGTACTCCCAGGGCTGACAGGTGCAAGTAATCTGTGCCACAGCATTGTGTTTGATCAGGTCAGTCAAAGCGGACAGATACCAGATGCTTGTGGAATGACAATAGGAGCATAGGCAACTGTTGAAGTGACACAGTTGGTCGTTGTACAGTGGTATCGTGTCTGGACAAATGCAAAATGCTCCCCAGGGCTTGGCCCACACCCTCAGGGCTATAAGACAGGTGAGCTATTGCATGTCCCTGCACACGTAGTCTGTGAAGTGGCATCACAGGGCAGTCACACTAACAAGGAGAATGACAGTCACATCGTATCTGGTGAGGTGTGGCATGGATGCATAGGTTATGTTGCAGAAGCAGTTACCCGACAGCAAGATGTAAGCAACTATCGCCTTGTGTAGCCTGCTGTGTGGAACTGCAGTGTGACTCCCTACAGAGTCACCTATGACTGGTGTGTTGTGAATGTTATAACTCCCTATTGGCTGTATGTGATAGGCACACATGAGTCTGTGGGCTATAAGTTGGTGATGTTGTCTTCCATGATGGAGCTACCTCTGGTGCCTACAGTGAGTATGGAGACGTACTGCACAAGTTGTCCTCGTAGGTGTGGCCAGTGGTGTAGATCATGTGAGACTATCTGATGGGTGGGGTGTGTTGCGAATGTTACACATCCCCAAATAACTGTCAGGTGCAGTCAGGGTTGGTGACAGCATTACCCCCAGCCATAGCTGTCAACCTGCTGCCCCCAAAATGAGGAACATTAGCCCTCATAATGTGTGACAAATGGGAAAAATGTGGAACACTTACAACTGGCTTACTAACAGCTTCAACTAGGAAGGGCATATGATGGCTAAAATAGGCTGGTTTTATGTATTAAAAAGATATTCTAATGAATTAATATGATTCCCATCTATTTAGCCATGGCTAGCAGGTAAACAATTTCCAACAATGAATGTGTGACAGACCCTTTCAATGTGGAACCTTGAGGAACATGCACCTTTTAAGACCCCAAATGAGGTACGTTCCTCGTAATGAGGTACACTTGAGAGCTATGCCCCAGCATGGCTGCAGAAGTGCATCCCCCACAGGCTGTAGTGTCGTATGTTGGGAGGTGAGCATTGAATGTGTACATGAGACAATTGCTCTATTGCCACATGTACGACATATCCCTCATATAGACAGGCAGTAGCACTGGTACGTGACAGTTGGACATGCCTGTATAAACAACCATGTCCCACAGGATATGTGCGTTACGTGTGTACAACAGCTGTTGTACCATAAGCAAGCTGGGAAGTGTAGGACAGCCAGTGTACCTGTGGGAAATGGTGTGGAATGGGTGCTATAGTAATCAGTAGCTCATGACATGCTCACAAGTTCTGAACAAGTGCCTAGCATGACAATACAATACAGATAGGGTGTTGGATAATATCAACCCACAAGTGGTGATGACAGTCATTTTGGGTGGCACCGCACTATAACCCTGTTGAGTATGGTGTGCATGTCCATGAACCATTATCACTGTAGATGTTAGCAGTACAGATGTACAAGACAGCACGGATGTTTGATTACAAATACCTTTGTATGTCACAGGAGTGTTCCACCAGTGGCCTGTTGACAGACTCACAACTACAAAAGGTGCAGGAGTGACATGTACACATCACACCAGTGCCAGCTACAGTAGAACAGGGTTAATGTGTTGTACCCCACCCTCATTGTAGCCCATACCACACAGACAAATGTTAGGCATCTGTGTATGTAAGGCTGTGAATGGCCATGACCTATCAGTATAGCTGTGTCAGTGTTGTGAACAACATACAGAATGGGCTGTGTGGGTGAAGTGTGTGACATATGTGCACAGTCTGATGGATGATACCAGCTTTGTCACTGCTAGGTGAACATCCCTGTACCCATAAACTACTACCTAGGCTGTGGTCAACATTATGGACACTGTGTAAGGGATGGTGCTGTGCAGTGCACCCGCTGACTTGGTGACGTCTCCAGGCCCCTTAGGTAGTCATATGAGGTACCCATGTCATGTCAGGGTGCCATCCATGAGCACGGAGATCACTGGACAGGCATATGCAGCACTGTGGTGACCAATATTGGATCACATACCACCTTTAAGGGGTAATGGCTATGCATGGATGTGCAATACCAGCCTTAACAATCCTCACCCCCACTATGCAGCATGCTGTCTACCTTGCAGAAAGACATTTGCTACACCATGATGATGGGCATGCTACATGTCCATATCCTGATCTATAAGACATATGTCATGGACAGCCACCGTCCTAATACTAGGATCGCCACAGGCTGGACAGATCCCTGTGACATATATGTGACATACTCCCGCCATACCATGCAACCCTGTCCATCAAAGTTGCACATGTCATCCCAGTCATACATGGTGTGATGGCCGCATGGTAGATGTACTATCAACTGACTGGATCAGTAATGTGGCACTGATGCACCTTGCGGTGGCATAATGGCTGTCTGTTACAGCTTGGAAACCATGCCCGCACATGCTATGGTTGATAACCATCCCTGCGAATGTCGTCTGACTAGCCATTGTCCCATGTCTATCACATGTGCAATACAGGCGATCCGTGGCAGGATGTTGAACAGTTGTACAGTGCTGTGTAGATGTATATGGCAAAACACATGCATGTACAGGTGTCCATGCGTATGTGTGCATTGTCACTGCTCAAGTCCATTACGGCTGTGTCTGTTTTGATATGTGATATATACACAGCATCCAGGTCAACAGCATTACCGTGGACACATCCAGGCATGTGCAGATAGGTAAGAGCACAAGTGCAGGCAAATAGACATGCCCACAGCAAGACAGCATTTACATGGAGTATGAACACTGTAATGAGGTGACACACATATATGGTGATGATATCCAATGCATAATGGGTGTGACATGTGTGTGACGCAAACACGTCAGTCATGTCAGTGTCATGATGCTTTGCAAAGATAACTGTGCAGATGTAGTAGATGTCATAGAAATGTATGTGCAGCAGTATCTCTGTACATCTCTGAAACTGTGACCTGTCACCATCATTATGTCTTACAGATAATGCCCCATACACGTCTCCCAGCATACAGCCACCAGGAAGATGATGTCCTCATCCCACAGCTCCATGACAACTATGACTTGTTGTTCAGCCATGTGCCACAGCATGCCCAGCAGCAGGATGACCTGTGGCAGGATCTACGCAGGAGGGTGAACGATGTGGGTGGCCATAATCGCACCTACCAGCTGGTGCGCAGACACTGCATGGACTTGATACGGCATGCAAAACAGCGTGCCACTGCAATCACCAGGGAACAAGGTGGAACAGGTGGTGGGCCACCAACCCAGCCCCCAGTCACACACACTGAGGAGCTACTGGCCAGTCTGGGGACACCCAGGGAACAGCATCCACAAACACTAGCTGCCATCGTGGAGGTGGGTGTCTCCCAACCAATGAGCCTGGAGTTGCCTGGTAAGTCAGTACTGCACATATGGCTATTATATCCCATTTAGTTGCATGTGTCACTGTACATTATGTAAAGTAACAACATATGCAAGGTATGTGGACACACATGCTGCATACTACAGTATGCTACCCTGTGTATGCACACATGTGCATACTATATGCTATTATACAGGCAAATGTGTTAACATGCACAGTGCACCCTGTGACTGTCATACAGTCATGGATAATGTTTATACTGCTGTGTCACCCCTATACAGGTACCTCTGGTGTGCCGCACAGACATGAATCCGTTGCAGGTAAGACTGTCATCAGTATCAGGCATGTTAAAGCATAGATCTATTTGCCATGTGGCCAGTTAACACTTGCACACTTGATGTTCATTCCAGTCACGATATACAGGTCACAGCACCCATCATTTACACAGGCCACCCATATGCAATATATACAAATGAAATGATACACCAGCTTAAAACCACAGTATTTGTCATTGCTACATGTGTGGTCAGTTTTGCATACAATGGTGGAGGTGTTCTACAATGGAGGCATATCTAGTATGCATTGGAACAACATGTGTGGTACGCAAACAGTACCACACAGTGAGCTGTGATATGGGCAGCCCACAGTTGTCACCATTGTGTTGTATGCCCCTGCATTGGGTGCACACATTGTGATGTGCCATCTGACATGTCCCAGACATGTAGTGTTCTGGCTGCAATATTGTCACACTATCCCATGACCCATACCCCACATACCAAACATACAACCCATTGTCTGCATAGCCCTGTGGATGGTGACATATCTGACATCTATGGGTGTATGTCATATGGGACAACACAGACATGTGAGATAGATGGCCATCACACACATTTGGCCAACACATGTGCACACATGGCCATGGGGGATGGCCAGAGACACGTAGCCACACAGTAGATGTGATGTGTATACACCCTGTTGCACGTTGTCCACACATGGACCACTTATAGCCTTAGTTGACTGATTATACAGTTGATGTGGTACACTGGACATCCTAACAGCGTGTGCACAGCTAGTGGAGGTGTCACTGAAGTCTACCATATAAGATTGGTTGAACATCACGACTATGTCATAGCATGACAGTAGTCACCTGTACAGCTTCCACAGACATTGACACCACATCAGGCCACAGATACTGTACATTTCCCTTGCTGCTGTAGGACATCACTGTTAGCTGTGCACCTTGTGTGTGTGTGTGGTACAGCAATGTCAGGTGAAAAATGGTGAATTGACATGTCCGCTATGTGTGGACATGGTTGCCAGGCAGCTAAGACCCTGTAGTTGTTGTGCAGTAGTGTCAGCTGTAGGTCCTCCAGTGATCTGTCACTTGACACAGCATGGTTTGGTGTGTATACACCTCAGCATCATGGGTCACAATTCACAGTTATGTCATGGGTATGCATGCAGTCATGGCTATGCAATGTGTACATATTATGCATTGTACAGCAATACAGATGCCTCAAGATGCCATGCAATGGCACAGTGTCTGTACTTCACACTGTATAGCAATGTAGATGGCTCACACTACCCTTCCATGCTCATGCACATTTGCTAAACATGCATTCTATCTGTAGGGCATACAGACAACACCGCAATGTGATGCCCATTACGATGCTGTACATGTGTCGGGACAGCATTGTGTCAGACATGTATGCATGTTAATGCACACATCAGCAGAGTACATGTCAAGGTCACATCAGCCATGTGTACTGTTATCCTGTTCTGGTCCACATGGTGTATTACGGGGATGCATGCATACTACCATGATTGTGTGAACTGCATGGCTACTGATATGACACCTGCTTGCTGTAGTGTGCTCCCCAGGGGGGTATGCTTACTAACACTATTAATGTCTGAGCTGCATATCCTCTGCTGTAACACAGGCATGCTGCATGCCATCTGTCAAATCACATGCATGGTGTGTCTGTGTGTGTGTGTCTGTGTGTGTGTCTGTGTCTGTGTGTGTGTGTGTTTGTGTGTGTGTGTGCCTATTGTAATTTAGAGTCTTTCTTTGCATTCACAGGTGATGTAGGTGCGTTACCCTCCTGCGGTCCATCTGATGTTAGTGTCCCCACAGATACTAGCAGTGCTGAGCATATGCATGAGGTACAGGGAGGGTTGTCAGGGGCTGAATCTGTGCCAACGGTTGCCATCCCAGCTATGTCCCCCAATTCTCCGCACACAGTTCTGCTGCCAACACATACCGCATCAAAAGTGGCCATAGAGGAAGGACAGTCAGTGTCTGTTAGCGTGGAACAGGAACGTGTGGTGGCTACAGAAGGTGTGTCTACACACCATGGTGTCAGTGTAATGACTGCAGATGTGCCACACAGGCATGTGGCCAGTGCTGCTCATAAGAGGACCTCTGGCAGACATGCACCTGCAGGACAGAGCGCAGCAGCTGGTATCACCAGACGCATGTTCCAGACTTTAATGGTGGTACAGGCACGTCCTGAACGGCAAACCAGAGAAGGGCAGTGGCTGCAGAGGGCTGCTATCCGTACCCTAAATGACAACATCCAGGCTTTGGCAAATGCTCAACAGCAGATTGCTGATGCTCTGGACTGGCGATTGAGTGACATGGTTGGAATCCTTGACAGCGGCATGGCAATCTGCGAGTGTGAGCTGTCTGTGCTGGAACATCTGGTAGTAGTGAGGCATAGGCCACATGGACGTAGGCCAGCCACACCACCTAGTGCAGGTCAACGTGAGCATGCCACCTCACATGCCCACTCCCATAGTGCCAGTAGCAGTGCAGCTGGTGCTGCGCTGTCCACACCAGGACACAGCAGGCCATGTGGATGTGGCCCTGGACATTCTCAGTAGGGACACAGTTCCAGTCGACATGTGTCATCGGACAGTAGCCAATCTGTACCTCTGCCTGGTAGTGCCCGTGAAACCCCTGGCAGGCACAGGTCACGTGGCCATGGCCGGACACAGTGAGCTGTACAACCTGGTCTGTACAAACTGGAGCTGTCAATAATACCCCATGTAGGCCTCACAAAAGGCAGAACTGTGAGCACACATAAACGCACACAGCAAAGACATCTGTAGGGCACAACAAAAACTACATGCTTACTGAACAGATATGTCCAATCATATCACTGGCCCTTACCCACACACATGATGTCATCCATTGGTGCAGCCTATGCCCCTGGCAAACATTATCACCCTGTGCATATGATGAAGCCTGTGCCTCATCCCTGTCATCCACACCATCGGTGCGGGGACATGCTCAAATGGTCTGATGCACAGGGTGAACAAAATAGTGAAAAGTGCATTCTACATTAGTTGTGTAAGAATAGTGAGAGAAGTGTATATTACAATAGTTGTGTGGGAATAGTGAGAGACATGTATATTACATTAGTTGTGTACTGTTGACACGCACCAGACATACCATGTAGTACAGGTTTAGCATGCATTGTTATATGTTCACAGTATGTAGTAACAACAGTAACAGCATGTTGGTAATGATGCCCTGGTTTCCTCCTTATGGTCTACTTGCATGTGCCTACAGGTAGCAGTGTTTGTGGTCTCCCCTGTGTAACTGTGGAGTACTCACAGGGACATATGGCAATATTAGCATGCTATACGTAGCCTCAGCCTGACTGTCGGAAAGTCTAACATACCACAGATGTCCACACATATACTGATCCAGAAGCATGTGGGCAGTTTAATAGGCTACAGTGGCTAGAGACGTGACATCCATACCAGGTCACATCACAGGTATGTTGACATGGTGCAGGGGTTGTACACAGCGGTCTGGCCAGTGATAATGTTAGAGGCCACTTGATAGCATGAGGCCTCACTGTGTAGCAGTAATACCCTGTCACATTACAGGAACATGCTCACACTAATGGGGTCAACAACACTATAACGCACACCCCATAGTGTTGAGGTGAGGACCCTTGCCTATGTGGTCATCACCCTCACAGTACTGTGCACCCACACAATGCGACACAGAGAAAGAACATGTACAGGTAGGCAGTGCGGCTGAGACCGATGGCATCAACAGGGTAGTGGACTGCATGACCATGAGGGGTTAGGGATCCTGTGTGTTCTGTATGGTAACATACACCCTCACTCCATGCAACAGACAGCCATACATACCTACATACACACACACACACACACACACACACACACACACACACACACACACACACACACACACACTGTGGAGACCACAAATGTTGTACACATTTGGATAGCTGATGTGAGTGATACACACACCACACCTGCCTACGTCATGCTTTCCACACTGCAGTATGTACAGATCTCTACAACAGTGTACAGGGGTGTGTGACAAGTGGGTTGTATTCCACACCATATGTGGCATATATGGTCACACAAGCAAGCACACATGGCTGTACTGTGAATGATACACCTGCTATATGATGATACGTCTGACAGACATGCAGCAGTATTGGCCACATTATGTGTACCAATGCTACCTTCGGCAATTGTGCTGCTATATGCACATAGGAGGATGTAAGTGTTACAGGTGTGTGTCAAGTGACGTACTGTTGGTACCACTTGACCGCTGTGTAGGTGTTATGTCTCCACCGTCAAGTAATGGTAACATAGCGTACTGTTTGCACATGTCATGGCTGGATGGTGTGTGACACACCTGTGAGCCGTCCCTGGCAAACATCCATCTACACAGGTGCATCACCACTTTATGTACACACATACATCCATACCTGCTGTACATCCTACCGTACTGTCAGTATGTCACAATATACAGGTGTCAATGATGGGGTGGCATTGCAACTGCATGTTGTAGTTAGGCACAGATGAGTTACTTACATCAGCTACTGTACATGCATGGTAGCTTAATGCACACTACAGATTGTACGTGTGTGTTGGTCCTACATGCCTGTCATGTCGCCATGTTTGAATGTATTGCAATTGGTGGGCATGTGTGTTGACATACATAACACATGGACTGTTGTATGATATGATGGGTGTCATGGGTAACTAGTACAGAGGGAATGTGTCCTTGGTCAACATTGCTACCTCATGTATTGTTAGCATTCAAAAGCCATGGACCCACCTTCCATTTGCATGCGTATGATTGCTCTAGCCACTTGTCTGCACAGAGGACAGCAAAAGCTATGCTATGCATATATGTGTTGTGTGTGTGGTCCATGCACATATCCACTGCAATTGCATGTATGACATAGCCAAACATGTGTGTTCGTTGGTGTACAGTGACAGTCATCTGTCACAGCTGTGTAAGTCCCAGGGCCCCTGGTATGTGTAGAGCTGACCTGGTTATGTACAGTGGTATCATTGCAATGCATAACACATGATGGAACCCTGTCAGTACATGGGTAGTCTGCACAGTTGCTGAAGACCTATGTACAGTCCACTGGTCATGAGTCACACGGTGTTGTGTTAATGTATAGCTGTGTATTGCTGGTCCAATGACATGGTGATGTGTGACGGCTACATTGTAGATTGTGGTGTGTACCTCTGTGATCTGCACCTGAGACATCTGTGATAGCTCCTGAGTGTATACTGGTCAATACATGTGAGTGGCCTTCATGTACGTGGGGACAGTAATACCATACTGTGCCCTTCTGTGTTTAGAATCAGTGTGCATGCAAGACGGCCCTTTGCAACTGCTAAGTGTGTGAGCATGCCCAGTACGCCGTTGTGTAGATGGACACACAGTACATTCCACACTGCGTCCTTCCGTGATTAGACTCCCTGTGCATGCAAGATGGCCCTTTGCAACTGCTAAGTGTGTGAGCATGCCCAGTATGCTGTTGTGTAGATGGACACACAATACATTCCACACTGTACCC